>NC_071255.1:33427689-33537689 GCF_023375685.1 Ictalurus furcatus
TTCTGTCTGTCTCACACTTTTTTTTTTAACAGATGGGTATTTTTTTTCCATTCTGAGTCTCTGAAAGCGCCCGCCACGCTTTTGTCACTAGCTGTCAGACATCGCCGTAACCCTTTTTCATGTCGTGTCCTATTCCAGAACCCGGGCCTCCCACGAGTACCTTCAGTCCTTGCATGAGGGAGATAAAGAATCCATTTTTTTTTTCTGCTGCTGTGTGATTAATGTTATCTTCATGACGTATTTCTGTCATGAATATAAATAATTATGTGTGTACGTTTATCACGCTTCACCTTTAAGTCAGATCAGTGAGTTTAGCCACTGCGCCGGTGCCTCGTTATGTCGATCGTGTGTTGTTGTCTTTTTTTTACCATCTGCAGCAGCTTAATCATCAGTGTGGAGGAATCTTGTCAGAGAAAAGCTTTGAACTTCTCATGTTCGGTCATTAAAGCCTTTAAAGACTCATCAGGCCACTTTAACAGTGAAATAGTGAAAGAGAGCGAGAGAGTGAATAAACTGTGCGCTTAGCAGCACGCTCTCGTTAAGGAGCTTTGAGGAAAGGGTTTCTGATTATTGCCTTTCTGCTGGGATTCGTTAGATCTCAGTGTGCTGATCTGCACACACGGGTCAGAGAGTGTCGTGAAACCTTTACCGACACACACACAGAATCTTGCTTTCGAAAAAAGCATAATAGATCAAATCACCTGTTTCAAACTAGAATGAGGGATGTATTGGGTGCGTCAGGAAGGCTGTGAGTCTGAATCTCAGTCATTGTAGAATCTCGTTGTAGGGTGCTACAATGTATCCTAACAAAATGTCCAGGTCCTCTGGTGGAAAAACAGCCACAAAACTTTAAAGATCCAGCACCATATTTAACCGTGGGCATGAGCTCTATTTTGGTTTCATCTGACCATAGAACCCGATCCCATTCGAAGTTCCAGTAGTGTCTGACAAACTGAAGACGCTCGAGTTTGTTTTTGGATGAGAGTAGAGGCTTTTTTCTTCAAACCCTTCCAAACAACTCGTGGTGATGTAGGTGACTTCGGATTGTAGTTTTGGAGACTTTCTGACCCCAAGATGCAACTAACTTCTGCAATTCTCCAGCTGTGATCCTTGGAGATTTTTGTCCACTCGAACCGTCCTCTTCACAGCGCGTTGAGACGATATAGACACACGTCCAATTCCATTTTGATTCATAACATTTCCAGTTGACTGGAACTTCTTCATTATTGCCCTGATGGTGGAAATGGGCATTTTCAATGCTGGTGTTATTTTCTTATAGCCACGCCCCATTTTGTGAAGCTCAACAACCTTTTGCTGCACATCACAGCTATATTCATTGGTCTTACCCATTGTTATGAATGACTAAGGGAATTTGGCCTATGTGTTGCCTCATATTAATACCCCTGTGAAGCAGGAAGTCATGTTAGAACAATTTCCTGTTCCTAGTCACCCAGGTGTATTAAAGAAAATGTACAATATCAATGGGAATATACTTTATATATCTTTTTCTCATATGAGTTCATCGGGATGCCAATAATTGTTGCACACCTATATTTAACAAAGATTATTTTTGATAAACCTGTGTTGTGTTTGCAATTGTTTGATATGCATGAGAGCAGAGTATTTTTGTAATTATTTTAACAAAAGATCAAAGTGTTAAACAATAAAGTGAATTTTTCACAGCCTTCTTTGCTCATATTTACCAAGGGTGCCGATATTAGTGATGACCACTGAATTACATGTGCACAGAATATTTTCTGAAGACTTTTCTTTGGTCCCAGGACCACAAGCTATTTATATGTTTACAAAATACTATAATTCCTGTTAAGAATGCAGACACAATTAAGTAGTGGTATTGCGGAGTCTGGTCATAGATACCAAGAAAATAGTTACAGATGGAATGACTTTCTTTCAATACACTAAAGATCATTGTTTCCCTTGATAACCATCATTCCCAACCATCATTCACAACCAATCACTGATCACCATCATTCCCAACAACCAATCACTAATCACCATTGTACTCAACAATCACTGATCATCATTGTTCCCAACAACCAATCACTCATCTACATTGTTACCAACAACCAATCACTGATCATCATTGTTCTCAACAACCAATCACTGTTCACCATTGTTCTCAACAATCACTGATCATCATTGTTCTCAACAACCAATCACTTATCACCATCGTTCCCAACAGCCAATCACTGATCACCATCGTTCCCAACAACCAATCACTGATCATCATTGTTCTCAACAACCAATCACTTATCACCATCGTTCCCAACAACCAATCACTGATCACCATCGTTCCCAACAACCAATCACTGATCACCATCGTTCCCAACAACCAATCACTGATCACCATTGTTCCCAACAACCAATCACTGATCACCATTGTTCCCAACAACCAATCACTGATCACCATTGTTCTCAACAATCCCTGATCACCATCATTCCCAACAACCAATCACTGGTCACCATTGTTCTCAACAATCACTGATCACCATCATTCCCAACAACAAATCAGGTTTCTTGGTAGCCTCCATAATATATTTTCTTCCTGTCCTTTCATAAGTTTTGGAGGAACATCCTGTGCTTTATAATGACACTGTTTTCTCCACTTGTTGATGATGGCCTTCATGGTGTTCCATTTTATATCTATAAGTAAGAAGAATACAGTGCTAGAATTTACTGCCTCTGTATTAACACCAATTGTCTGTATGCTGTTCATTCTGTGTGTGTGTGTGTGTGTGTGTGTCTTTTAAATTATTTTTTATTCAGTCTCGGTGCACAGCAACAGACCGGTGGTGAAGAAGTTCCACAGCCATCTGCGGAGTAAGATCGAGTCGGGGGAAGGCACGCTGCCGGTCAGGTGCAGATCAGCTGTACAGACGTGGGATGGAGTGATGCAGGGCGAGAGACTCATCACAATGTCCTGCACTGATAAGATAGCCAGGTGTGTACTGCATCCACACTCAACGCACACACATCCTGAGAGTTGTAACAGCACAAACATCATAGCTTGAGACAGCGTGTCGCATGGACAGTCCAGCACCAATGTCCATCACTGATGTCCAGCACTAATGTCCATCACCAATGTCTGTCACCAAGGTTCATCACCAATGTTCATCACCAATGTCCAGTACTAGTGTCCAGCACCAATGTTCATCACCAATGTTTATCACCAATGTTCAGCACTAATGTTCAGCACTAATGTCCATCACCAATGTTTATCACCAATGTCCAGCACCAATGTCCAGTACTAGTGTCCAGCACCAATGTTCATCACCAATGTTCAGCACTAATGTTCAGCACTAATGTCCATGGCCAATGTTTATCACCAATGTCCATCACCAATGTCCAGCACCAATGTCCATCAACAATGTCCATCACCAATGTCCATCACCAATGTCCATCACCAATGTTTATCATCAATGTCCATCACCAATGTTTATCATCAATGTCCAGCACTAATGTCCATCACCAATGTTCAACACCAATGTTCATCACCAATGTTTATCACCAATGTCCATCAACAATGTTCAGCACCAATGTTCATCACCAATGTCCATCAACAATGTCCATCACCAATGTCCATCACCAGTGTCCATCACCAATGTCCATCAACAATGTCCAGCACCAATGTCCATCAACAATGTTCAGCACCAATGTTCATCACCAATGTCCATCAACAATGTCCATCACCAATGTCCATCACCAATGTCCATCAACAATGTCCAGCACCAATGTTCATCACCAATGTCCAGCACCAATGTTCATCACCAATGTTCATCACCAATGTCCAGCACCAATGTGCTGCACCAGTGTCCAGCACTAATGTCCAGCACTAATGTCCATCACCAATGTTCATTCATTTTTTTAGATAATGCCATTACTCATTTCTTTCTTTCTTTCTTTCGTTCTTTCTTTCTTTCTTTCTTTCTTTCTTTCACCAATGAACATGTCCAGCACTAAGCAATTTCTTTCTTTCTTTCTTTCTTTCTTTCTTTCTTTTTAGGCAGTGTCATTCCTCATAGAGGTATTATTTGTTACTTAGAAGATAAAGTAAAGATTTCATTAAACGATATCAGCTATAGTTAGGCAAAGAACAATCACAAGTGAAAACATCACTAGCTCCCACCCAGTGTTTGAGTTGTTCCAGATACCTCAACATTATGTGTGGTTTATACTGTGTTGTGTATTTTAGATTGCTCTTTGGGTCTTGACCTGAGGAATATACTTTGTTCCGACTGTGTGTGATGTGTGTTTATGAAGTGTTTATTTAAAGACATTCATGGCATCTGTGTATTTGTCACATATATATATATATATATATATAAAAATTCTTCTTCATATATTCTAGCTTGTCAGGAAGTTGGGATCAAACACTCATATTCATTAAAGTAAAATGGATAAGAAGTGCTAATATTGCTAGTGTGGAAGATGAAATCAGTGAATCAGTTTGCGTTATCATGTTATAGCGAGACTGACGCATGTCCCTGTCCTAATGTGCGCTGATAAAGCTAACAGCTTAAAGATAAAGTGAGTCCACAGTTTGGACTCGAGGTGACAGCGAGCAGCTTTGTCAGATTCCACACAGCGTCCGTGCAAGAGGACTCAGAAACATGTCTCTGGACACGTGCACACACATTGATTTAAGGTTTATCTTTATTAGAGGATTACTTTTTATGAAGGCGTGTTAGCTCTGTTTAAACAGCCCCCTTCTTTCCACCGTCTTTTAATGAGGGACGAAAGGTTGGCGTGATATTTGTCTTTAAGGAGAGCGTGGCAGCCTGCAGGTCAGAACCACTGACGTTTAATGGCCACTCGTGTTCTGAAGAGCAGCCATGGTAATCCTGCCATAATGAGTTCGTATAGTGGATATGTCCTGCGCTAATCTGAATTCTCCTGGGCTCCTGGGAGTCTTGCTGTACCCTGCTCCCTAAACGAGAGAGAGAGAGAGACAGACAGACAGATAGGCAGACAAAGAGAGAGAGAGAGAGAGAGAGGCAGGCATACAGATAGACAGAGAGCAAGAGAGAAAAAGACAGACAGATAAAAACACAGAGACAGACAGACAGGTTGAAGAGACAGACAGATTTTTTTTTTTAATTGACAGAAAAGAAAATGTAAGAATCGAATTGAATTGAAGAATTGAATTGATTTGACAGAGAGAGAGGGACAAAAAGATGGAGAGACAGACAGGCAGGCAGTCACAGAGAGAAAGAGAGAGACAGACCGAATGACTGATACAGAAAGACAGAGACAGATAGAAAGAGACAGACAGAGACCAACAGAGATAGAGACAGACGGATGTGAAGGAGCTTGAGAGAAAATCCTTGTTGCTTACACTGTCAGTCCTCTCTCTCTCTCACTGTCTCTCTCTCTCTCTCTCTCTCTCTCTCTCTCACTGTCTCTCTCTCGCTGTCTCTCTCTCACTGTCTCTCTCTTTCTCTCTCTCTCTGTCCTGTTCTCTGTCTGTCTCTCACACAATTTGTTTATCCATCTTTCCTTCTCTCTCTCTCTCTCTCTCTCTTTCTCTCTCACACACACACACACTTTGTCTCAGTCTGTCTGTTTGTCTGTCTTTCTTTCTCTATCAGTCCAGTTCAGCAATGTTATAAATCACACTGTTGCCAAAGCAAAGAGTAACAAATTAAACAAAAAGTTATGAAAGAGTACACATCTATCTGCATATGTATGTATCTGAACATATTGTGTGTAGTGTATATTCAGGGTGTGTGCAGGACAGTCGGTGTCTCACCGTCACTAAGTCTATCTCTCTGTCTCTGTCTCCTCTCAGTTTCTCACTTCAATTCAGTTCAATTCAGTTCAGCAAGCTTTATTGGCATGACCATATACATGTACAGTAATGTCAAAGCATTACAGGAATGTAGAACTGTTATTAATAAACATGAGTGTAGTGTTCGTATTAACATGATAGAAGAATCTGAATAAACATATTGTATTAGTGTCCGTGTAGAAACATGGAGAGGGGAGAATAGAAACCAAGCGTCAATACAAACACTGGCAATCTTAAAAAAGAAATAAATAAATGAATACAGAAGACAAGCAGGTTTGCGTGTGTGCGTGTGTGTGTGTGTGTGTGTGTGTGTGTGTGTGTGTGTGTGTGTTTGGGTGGGTTACTCACTGTTCCTCAGGTTGTGATAAGTACTGTTCTGATAAAATGCACCTCTCCTTCATTTCTCCTAACAGTATGGGCGGTGTGTCGGTGTAGGGCAGGAGGGAGAACTGGGAGGTGTATGGATTGAAATTGTTTTAAAATATATTTCACACAAGTGTTTGAATTTGTTCCACTCAGTTAGAAAGTGCAGCTCTGTCTCCACTGTGTTACTGTTACACTGGGTGCACACTCTCTGCTCTGTAGGGAGCCATGATTGCTTATAGAATCCCGTCTCCATGGCCAGCGTGTGTGTGTGTGTGTGCGCTGAGTCTGTGCTTTGTCAGCGTACACTCTCTCTCTCTCTCTCTGTCCTGTTCTCTGTCTGTCTCTTATGCAATTTGTTTATCAATCTTTCCTTCTCTGTCTCTCTCTCTGTCTTTCTCTCTCTCTCTCTGTCCTGTTCTCTGTCCGTCTCTCACACAATTTGTTTGTCCATCTTTCCTTCTTTCTCATTCACCCATTCACACACCAGTGGTAGCAGAGCTGCCATGCAAGGCGCTAACTTGCCATCGAGAGCAATTTGGGGTTCAGTGTCTTGCCCAAGGACACTTCGGTATGTGGAGTCACGTGGGCCGGGAATCGAACCGCCAACCCTACGATTAGTGGATGACCCGCCATACCACCTGAGCCACACTCGCCAGTGTTGTCAAAGTTAGTGGACAGGAAATAGTCTAACATGTTTCTGATAATGTTATTTATCCATGTTTAATTGTAGGGTTTTTATTTTGGATTCGGCCCGTTGAGGTTTCGGCTCTAGCGGTACGAGTGTGTGGTGGGGAGGTGGTACTGTGTTAGTCTGTGACTGTTTCAGGTACAGTACAGTTCTACAGTAGTCTGATCTGGGTTTGTGGTCTCACTGTGAATCCTTTAATTCTTTAATGTTTGGATTTAAGTCTGTGATGCGATAGTCCACTACACTACATCCTGACCTCGAGCAGTATGCGAGTCCCCTGTGGTTCGCCTGTTTACTATAAATAAACCCTTTTCATTATCACTATTATTGTTACAGTATTCCAAGCTCTACATTTCCATTCCTAGCGAATAATAGTTATAAAAATGTTTTTTTAGTAGTTTAATATTCATGAATATAGTTCCTTTGAGATGTACGAGCGCTAATCAGCAGACCTGTGTGAGCAGGTTGTCGTATAGAGTGGTGAGAAGGCGAGTAAGCTCTCCCAGTTCCGGTAATGTGGGCGTGGTGGTGGTGGGTGGAGCAGGTGCTTGGTGGTGCGGGGTAAAGTGGGGTTTCTGTACAGCGTGTGCGTAGCTCAGGGATGGGTGTTTTGTTGTGCTGATGTCCAGTCTGCGTAGTCTCGGGGGATGTGATGGTCCTGGCAGTGGGCGGAGTCAGGCTGGTCTGTGGATCCCAGCAGTGGGTTCCACTTGTTGGTGTCTCCTGTTGGCCAGATGAGGAGGGATGTATGTGTTTCTTCCTAGGGACACATCTTTGAGAGCTTTGGCAAACACTCTCTTCTTCCTGGTTGAGGTGTAGTCCATCATACAGATGCCAGAGGTGGATGGAGGTGTGGTGCACTAAAGCCGAAAGTATGCTTCACTTTTTATGCGTACGCTAGGAGCAGTGTACAGTACACGTGATGCAAATTTCTTCCTTAGCAGAGTACTCGTGTACTGTACGTGCACTGCCAGATTTTTCTACCCGTGCGTACTTTGTATGCGCAAATCGCACGTGCGCATTTAATTCTTTTGCACTATTTAGTTGTTCCACAAGGTGGCAACATTGACCCAGGGCCATTGATTCTCAAGGTAGTCGAAGAAATACGGAAGAGACGGAAACGAGTGCGATTCGCTTACGGGTGCGAGAGGTAATTGTGGCGAGAGCTTGTCCGAGCATCGTTCTTCGTGTTGTTGTGATTCTCCTTTATTGTCGTCCTTCATACCAGAAGACCTGCGTTACTGCTCAGTACTGACCCCTGTAGGCCAGGAAGGGTAGTGCAAATTGTAATGCGCATGCGTCGACCGTCTGTTTATGTGTACATGTCCAATGGAGTATCATTTGAAATGCTATGCGTACAACTGGGGGCATATGCTAGCGTACGTGTAAAAAAATTAAGTATACCAGAGGCTTAAGTGTACATTGTGGAGTTTGGCACAGCCTCTATGCAGTATAACTGCAGGTGCTACATCGCTCTCGTACTCTTCTATATCTGTCTGTCCGTCTGTTCCTCACTCTCTCTCTCTCTCTCTCTCTCTCATTCATCTCACATGTTCACACCCTTTCTGCAGACTTGGCGAAAGTGAGAATCTCACACAGTACACACACATACACTTGCAGCTGTGTTTGCATGTATTACCATATGCTTAATTTAATTATGACCATCAGCTTCCCTTTGTTTGTCTTTGTTGATGTTAGACTTCTTAAAAGTCTTGTAGTGCAGGAGAACCCATCTGCGGTTCTGTGTGCCAAGCACAGTCCGATCTTTTTCATGCTCTAACACGTCTGATTGAACTCATTTCATCACCAGGTTTAGTTTATGGGCTAACCAGCTGCTGGGTTGGGTTGGGTTGGGTGGGGGGAGGGGGCATTGGTCGCAAAACAAAGTCATTCTTAAAAGTGGGTCACTTTCGCAAAAAGGTTCAGAACCGCTGGTTTAACGTATGTTAGGAATGTGACATAATACTCGTAGTACCTCTTATTTTATGTCATATTTTGATATGAGGCAATTAAATAAGGAATAAACCACTTCGGGATGTGCTGTTATAGGAAAATAATCAGCGACTTGATGGTGTAATGTGAGTCACCAGGAAGTTGATTGTTGTCCTATAACAGCATGAAGATCCTAAAGTGCTTCATTCCTCTTACACAATAGCATTTCGCCACAGTTACACTTCCTTATTTATTAGAACTTTTATCCGTTTAGAGTTACATTTAATGTTATGGAACTACGGTCTGCGAAACTAGATATCAATAATCATACATGTACATTTATAATATATCAAATCTTAGATTATGTGGAGTATCTGATATACAGTAAGTCGTTGTTGCTACAGTCATTAATATATATGTAAACGATAATGTATCAGAATGAAAGATTATGTATTGTACTTCTGACCAATCAGATTTGCGAATTCAACAGCGCTCTCACTCATCCAATATTCCAAAACCTCCAAAACGTGTGTGATTTTTAATGAGTGCACGTCTTTGAGTTATGTCTCCTGCGTGTACATTTCAGTGTCCAGTCTGGGTACATGATACACATATCCAGACGTGAAACGTTTCACCCTGCCAAAGCACTAAAGCTTTCTTAATTTGTTTGATTTGATTCAGTCGATCAGAGGCAGGAAGAGTGAGATTAAATCTGGCCAGGTCATAGTCTAGGGTGAAAGCAATTACTTTAAAAAAAAAAAGAGAGAGAGAGAGAAGAAAAGAATAATACAGAAAGGGGTCATTCTCTGTGAACGATCCATCCTGCTATCGTGTTCGGAAGAACGAGGCATTATGGGATAGCAGGTCAAGGGCATTATGGCGAGCAGAGCAGGAAGTGATGCAGCAAATGACGTTTAAGCCACTGGGCATCATTATATCGTTCTCTCACCTTAGATTAGACTAGTGGTCAGACTTGCGTTCAAGTCTATCGGTATGATTATTGTTTTTTGGGGGGGGGGTTTTGAGGCAGTAATAATGTATACAGGAAGCTGATTGAGCGGAGTTGATGTTTAATTAAACCAACAACGGTTTTAATTGAAGGGCTTAAATGGCTTGGCAATGAATATGATGCTTTATATTGCATTCAGAGTTTTATGTAGATGAATGCTTTAATTTAATGGCCTCAGAGTGAACGAGAGACAGGAATAGAGAGATGGGGGGTGGGGGGGGGGAAGAGACCCCCCTCGTCCCTCGTTTAAGTTCATACACAAGCCAGATGGCTGTCTTTTCTTGCATGAGATTAAAAGATGTTTCTAATTCGCAGCGTTGCATCCTGGGCAAATGGATAACGCAAGGGATAAATCATTTCTCCCCTCAAAGACACACAGCAGGGAGAATGTAAGAATAAAGAGCGAGATCTCTATCTCTTCCAGCGCACATAGGTGTGTAAGAGGTTCTCCAGACGTGACACCGAGGTTCACGGCGCTACTCTGGGGACGTCATCGTTCACTTCCTGGAAAAAGCGCTGATTGTTAATCGACTGCTCGCGGAGCCGAAAGCCAGAGTGACTTATTATTAGAAATAAACAGAGATGCGAGAGAGGTGATTGTGCTCGTTACTGATGTGATAAAAAAAGGCGTCAGTTTTTTAAAAGAACAACGCAAAAGAACAATGGAGGGGGAAAAATAGCAGTATTATTTGTGACAGTGATTGCTAAATGAGTTAGATTATGATTATAAGAATACAAGCTAAACGTATGTCATTATATTTTTATTTCACCAAGTGAGGAATGAGTTTAATATCAACAATTTAAGGAATAAAACATGCTGTTATAAGAAAAATAATCAACGACGGGGTAGTGTGATACACTGGAGTAGCTGTCAAAACACTGAAGTTGATTACTTTCCTATCACTGCACGTCATGGAGTGTTTTATTCCTGAGTTTGCCAACGATTACGATCCTGTATTTATTAAAAAATGGCACACTATGTTATTATTATTTGTTTGTAAACTATTTCTGAAACTGGAGACTCCTTCCGTAAATGTTAAATAAACGCCTCCTTACAGAAAACCTTCCACAGGTTTTAATCCATCTATGTGGAGTGTCCCCCATACAAATCCTTGATGAAGTTGTCACTATAGAAAGCATAATGTATTAAAACGAACATATTACTATATACCTGTGATTAATCAACACCTTCTGACCAATCGGATTCAAGACTTCAGCCGTGTTCTAGTTATTAATGCATTCAGGTTGAAACGAAGGTCATAGGGTGTAATTTATCACCTTATTATAAAATATGCTCAGAATGTCTGGATCTAATTGCACTTTGTTCGCGCTCGTCTCTCGTTCCCAAAGCAGGTAACTCTGCCTTTTTGTCAACATATGCTAATTCAACCTCTACTCTGTGTATGTTATGCTAATATGGGTTTCACAGTAATGAAGATAATACTCACTATGACAGTCAGGCGTTTGTGTGTGTGTGTGTGTGTGTGTGTGTGTGTGTGCTACATTAACATACATTATGGCTTTGTACATTATTATCTTTTTTCCACATAAGAGTGTGCTACAGCAAGGTCTGTTTAATAATCGGTGTGTTTTCCTTTGGTCAGTTAGGTTTCGTCTAGAAACATAAGGAAAAGCTGTCATTTGACAGAACAAAGCACATTCAAAGGCTTATTTATGCATGGGAAGCATAACCATGAGTGTGCATAGCCAGTGAGGTTGCAACCTTCACGATTCTGAAGCTTGTGTCCTGAAAGGTGTGCAATACAATAATTATTACATTTACATTTATTTATTTAGCAGACGCTTTTATCCAAAGCGACTTACAAATGAGGAAATACAAGCAAAGCGATATATCAAGCGAAGAACAATGCAAGCAGTGCTACCGTACAAGATTTATAATTGAGTTCTAGAAAAGCAAAGTGTGCAGAGTCGAGGTGGAAGAGCCAGAGTAAATAATGTGGGGGTTGGCATGATAGGGGTTAGTTACGTGCTCACGGATGAGGTGGGTCTTTAGCTGTTTTTTGAAGATGGTGAGAGAGTCTGCGGTCCGGATTGAGGTTGGAAGTTCGTTCCACCACTGAGGGACGGTCAGTGTGAAGGTTCTGGAAAGGGATCTTGAGCCACGTTGAGTAGGTACTACTAAGCGTCGGTCGTTAATCGATCGCAGATTGCGTGAGGGAACGTAAGCCTTCAGGAGAGAGTTGAGGTAGGAGGGTGCTGTTCCAGACAAGGTCTTGTACGTGAGCATCAAGGCCTAGAATTTGATGCGGGCGGCTACAGGAAGCCAGTGGAGGGAGATGAAGAGGGGTGTGACATGGGGTCTTTTGGGCTGGAGACAGCCCAAAGTTGAAGACGAGGTGTGCTGTTGCATTCTGAATCATCTGAAGGGGTTTGATGGAGCTGGCTGGGAAGCCCAAGAGTAGTGCGTTGTAGTAGTCCAGTTTTGAGATAACAAGAGCCTGGACTAATAGCTGTGTAGCCTGTTCGGTGAGGTAGGGTCTGATTTTCTTGGTGTTATACAAAATGAACCTACAGGATCGTGCAGTTGTTGCAATGTGGTCTGTGAAGAGCAAGCTGTCATCAAAAGTCACCCCAAGGTTCCTGGCTGTCCTGGTTGGCTTGCGTGTGGTTGAACCGAGCTGTACAGTGAGGTTGTGGTTGATTGAGGGGCAGGCTGGGATGACAAGGAGCTTAGTTTTTGCCAAGTTGAGCTTAAGGTGGTGTTCCCTCATCCAGTTTGAGATGTCAGACAGGCAAGCAGAGATTCGTGCAGAGACAGATGGATCATCAGGCTGGAAGGACAAATAGAGCTGGGTGTCATCAGCATAGCAATGATATAAGAAGCCATGAGAAGAGAAGGTTTTGAAGAGAGTACAGGTGTTGGGAGAGCTGCCAATCTTCTCCTGGTAGTATATGGCTTTAGCAGTGGAGATGCTATGGGGAAAAGAGGAGAGAAGTGTTTGCTAATTGGTTAGGTCAGTCAGATCATTAGATTTACACCATTTCCTTTCAGTCGCCCTTAGCCTGTTCCAGTTGTTACTCAGAGCTTCTGAGAGCCTGTACCACCCCCTCGTCTGTTGGGGCACATTGTATGGGAGAAGTTGAAGTAGGAGTTGGAGGCTAGGGCAGTGGGTGTTGCATTCCTGCAAAGGCAGGAATGAAGTCTGCCTTGTTGACAGCATTTTGGCAGTTCCAAAGCCGATTGAGAATGAGAAAGGGTCTGCAGAAGCCACTTGCAGAGAGCGTAGGTTGTCTACATTGCGTACTCTTCTAGGAGTGTGCCATGGTCTGCGCCTGTGGTAAATAACAAGGATAAACTGATGACACATGTTCTTGTGTAAACAGATAACTACGAGGGGAAAAGAGGGGAGGAAAAGGTGGAGAGATGGAGAAAGGGATACTTAGCAGCGTGAGTCGGTGTCCTTGCTCGGTGGACTCATGCAGGTAGACTCGCAGGTCTTTACACGAGCTCAGTCTTCACATGACGGGGGCTTCACGTGAGGGCTGACACTTCTGCCTCAGCATTTCCTAGTTCTTAAGTACTGTGGTGGGGGTACTTCACAACTGAGCACGCCTCTTTAATTAGCAAAACAGAGTCTAATAGTGTGAACAAGCGACTCCCGACCGAAACTGAATCTGAATATCTGAATTAGCTCTAATCTAGCACCATGTAAACAGCTTGTAGCAACAAGGAAGAGTAGTTACAGCTTCTATCTGAGAGCCAATGTTAAAACTAGTTTCAACTAAAAATTCAACTTAAAATCCATAAACACTTACAAGTTGCTGTTCACCCTGGGTGAATAATCGCTTTTTCACCCAGCGATTCAGCTTGGTCCAGAGAATTATTAGTGAAATAATCCTTAGGAAACATATGTGAGGTTGAGACTAGGCTGACATGCTTGCATCACACATACACTCATACATCTTAGGGAGTAGACTTGGCATATATGTGTCGTGTATCGGAATTGTTGACGGAAATGTCCGGAAAATGGTGTTATTCCTGCCCCATACACAATAATGGGACATTTTGTACAGCTCCCACACCCCACCCCCGTGACACCCTAACCATCAGTGACAGAGACATGAAGGATGTGTACACATGTTCAGCTTGGTCCAGAGAATCAGAAAATCATATACACATATAGCGCCCCCCACTGACCAACATGTGCAGCTGCATGTCAGTGTCGAATTTTGCACAGGCAAGCACCACTCACATTTTCTGAAGAAAATTTCAAATCTACTTATATACTACTGTCTATATTATAGATATTATTATACTTTATAACATTTATAGCTAGCATCAAGCATAACTATTATATTGCGCAGTTTATATACAAGAGCCAAGTTTGCTATTGTGTGATAGTAGGAGACTGAGCTAGCTGGTGAGAACTAGCAATGAATTACAAATAGCAAGTCAGCTGTACGAAAAATTGCTACCATTGCTACCAAACACAGCTAACGCCAAAAAATAAAAGACAAAAGGCCAAGGTTTTAGTGGCATCATGTTGTATAGTGTGACAAAAGAAGTTGTTCAAAAGTTGTTTGCTACAGTCACTTCACATATCTACCGCATTGCTTAACAAATAATGACTGCCGTTTTTTTTTTGTATGTGCCTGTGTGTGTGTGTAGGTGGAACGTGCTCGGCCTCCAGGGGGCGCTGCTCAGTCACTTTGTCGAGCCTGTGTATCTGTACAGCGTGATGGTAGGCAGCGTCACACACACCGGACACCTCTCCAGAACACTCAACCAGAGGATGGAGCGTCTCGGCTCACTTCCTGCCTGCTACCGTCGCAACCAGCCAGTACTCAGCAGTACGAGAAGCTTAACACACACACACACACACACACTCAGACACTACAAAACACACTCTAATACTCACATTCCTGTAGCACCAAGGCCCTGCGCTATAGAGGGGAAGGTCCTTCCTGCTCCAGAACACCTCAGTTAACTAATTAGAGAGTCTGTATGGTGAAGTTAATCAGTTCCTCAGTTATTTTCAGATCTCATACACGCAGGGACAACGTAGCATGCTAGACATGTGCTAATCAGCAAGACTTCACCACAACGTTATTTTATTTTATTAATTTGAAAAATTTGCATAGATGTACTCTCACCCTCCTGCTAATAGATTTTTTATTATTATTATTTCCACACCCGCTCCGTGTCATAAACAGAGTCATCTCAGGTTATAACTTCACAGGCCGCAACTGTGCTTATTCACTACTTTTCTGGGGTGTTGATTAGCCAGTTAACACATAGCTCACTATTCGCTAACTGAATAAAATATTCCCACACTTTTTTTCAGATTATTCTGTGGTGTATGGGTGTAAAAATCCAATCTCATGCAGCGTTAGACTAAAACTCATAACTCATAACTTATCATTTCCTCAGACTAGGAAAAAACACAGAAAACACTCCCTTCTACTTGGAATTTGTACTCTGTCTGCTCGACCCTCTGTCTGCTCGACTCTGTCTGCTCGACAATTTATACTGTATATTAGGGCTGCACGATTATGGCCAAAATGATAATCCCGATTATTTTGATCAATACTGAGATCTTGATTATTTATCACTATTATTAATTGATTATAGTGGCAACATATTTTTTATTGCACTTTCACATTTATTAAGTTTTCTCATGCCACAATATAACACACAAGTAGGCATGAGAAAGCTTGAGCTGGTCAATTAGGACAGAATTTAGGAACATAGTGTGAGCCATGACAAATTAATTTACCTTCTGATAAACTGAATGTAATATTTTCAGTTAATTTTACAGACTGTATGCAAAAAACAACAACCATTAACCTGTTCCACCTTGTAAACAAATACAATAAACATCACTGTTCAGCGTTTGAAGTCTGCTCCTCTTAAATATATTTAAAGCTACACTATTAGACGTTTTCCACTGTCATGGTTCTGGGCTGGAGTCAGTTCTCGAACCGCTCTGTGTATATTGTGTATATATCTGAATAATCTCATATAGGATGTGATTGGGTGAGTTCATTTACCCGTCAGATGCAAAGCGCTTTAGTGTAATGGTGGGACGCTCCAATCAGGATTTTACAACCGAAACCAATCCAGATACCAATCTTTTGTTGTTTAAGCTTTAATCAGGAGGTCATAAACAGTTAAATGTAAACTCTCTGCTCATGGTCACTGTTAATTTAGTTAAAATAATAGCAATGAGAAATACTGTTGGTTAATTGATAAATAAGCAAGCATAAAATATTTATTTTTAAATATCTTAAACAATAAAGAGTCCTAATTAAAAGTAGACTAACACAAGCATGATCCATATTAGGAAAAAGGCTAATAGCTTTTAAGGAGATAGCTTACTAAGCTTAATGTCAAATTGCTATTAAATGCAACTCATAGTAATTAAACATTATTTCATTTCTCATTTTATTTAAATTTTATTGTTAGTATAATATCTATTTTTTTTATATTAAATGATTTATTTATAACTGAGCACATTTTCTGCCTTTAGTAGTTTTCTGTATTTTATTAATTTTATTTTTGTTTGTTTATCAGTTGTTCCTTTTAGATCAGTTCCCCCAGTACAGTGTGTCCATGTCTGCTGATAATATTATGTTTTGGGGGGACTAAATCAAAACATGGAAACTGGAGTTTACTGAGTTTACTTTTCTAGTGATATCTGGCAACCCTGAGTTTAAATGAAGTAAATTACAGTTAGTGAAGGAGAGCGGCAGTGTACTTTATGTTTACAGACTGAACAGTTGCTACTCTTATTATGATTGGTGAGGAATTATTTAATAAAGAAGTTTGAATTAAACCCACCTTGTAGTGTTAGCATTATTATTAATTTACTCCGCCCGACGACGCTGTGTCTACACGAGCAGGTGCAGGTCATTTTGCGGGATCAATAAAAGATGGCGGTTGTGAGATCAGGAAGTTGAGAGAAGCAGATGATGTTCAGTGTTACTCGTCATCATAATGGCTTCTCTGCAGTATTTACACACTTATTCGGTTGACTGAGGAGATGAAAAGCAGTGTGAAAGTAACTGTTGCTCGGTGTAGATGCATTTTGGACTTCCTGTAGTTTTTATCCCGATTGTATTATACAACTCCGAACAGGTCACTCGCGCCGGTGCGACTAAATATTTATTCACAGTCGCACAAAGTACTTTTCAGTGGCAAATGTGAGTGAAATGGTCGCACTGTAGAGCCCTGAGTTTATCTACAAAGTTTTTTCCCGTTCGGCGTAATGACATTTAATGTCCCGACAACCTCTGTAGTGCCATTTAGCATCATGTTAGTGTCATGATTTGTCCTCGCGCAAAGTGCTGGAGCTCGAAGTGAAGCTGGCAGCTCGAGGGCTAAAATGCTATCTCCGTTTCGGGGTTTTGGTATTACAAAATGACGTCATCCCTGCGCCGCTCTATTGTGATTGGCTGTAAGGGTAGGAAGCGCTTGATTTGATCTGCAGCGGAGTTTTCAATTTGCAGAGGATGAACTTTAAACATTAATATTGCAGTCGATCATGTTCATTTAATCGTGGGCAGTCAAAATCGTAATCGCGATCGATATTCGATTAATTGTGCAGCCCTACTGTACATACACATATTTGGTTTAGATCAATCAACATACAGACTTTTTCGCTTCTTAAACACTGACTATACAGTTTCCAGTTTCAAGGAGATAAATATAAACTCACTCGTCACAGTTAGCTGGCTAGCTTGTTGCTAACAAAATACAAACAAGGAGGCGTCCATGTTAATTTTTTTTTTCCATACGTTGTAGGTCAAATGCACGAAGGTAGAACATGACGTAGTTCCGACTTCCCACTTCCGAGTTATAATCTTGCTCACCATTCACAAAGCAATTTAGCTACTGTTCTTACTTGCATCATAACAGCTATAAACACTTGTTCTCTCACTAGCATCTCAAGTTTTATTTCTTTTGAACTTAATAAGACAAAAAATACAGCATGCGGTGTCACTAAGAAACCGGAACGACGCAAACTCCTCTGTTCTGAAAAAGATCACCGTATTAACAATGTTTTTCAAAGTCATCTCTTTATTATTAGCCTTAGATTACGTGGAGTGTCCTGTGAATGAGCTGTTACTATGGAAACAACGACGTATTTATAATGAGAGCATTAATTAAATTACTGCTAGAGCAAATTTATGAACATCTGAATCAAATTAAGCACTTCTGAGATATAACAACATGTCATCATTATTATTAGTATTATTATTCTTTTTATAGTCATTGTTACTCATTTTTAATAAAGGGTGCTAATATGTCTTGAGCTGATTTGAAAGCTTGATTGAATTGCTCATACACAAGTCTGTGTTCAGCAGCAGATTCCAGATTAGCATCAGGAAGCATCACACGGGGGGATAAAGTGTTTTCCTAGGATTAGCAGACAGAACCGTGACCTTTCCCTGGAAAACCAACAAAACATACACACGTCAACAAACTGTGCCTTCTCTCTCTCTCTCTCTCTCTCTCTCTCTCTCTCTCTCTCTCTCTCTCTTCATCCTCCACGCTATCGGATCCATCCTTCTTCCTCATAATCAATCTAATCACATGGCTTATCAGCGGGAGAGGAGGAGTTTGCACTTTGCACCTCCGCTTCAGCCTTTTCATGAGCTTTGATGAGCTCTTCCTCCATTGTGTTGCCTCTGTTATTGGGGGGGGAAAATGGCCTGGTTATTTTAAGCCCCGCTGTCATAAAGAACAGAGGTCTCCAGGAGCGAAGCAGAGCTATTATCACCACCGAGCAAATCGCTTCTTCACTTAATCAATGAGCCTGTCCTTCAGAAGCGGGTCACACATGTGCTGCGCTTTCTGCTGTATATCACTAACACTACTACTAATGGTCAGAAATTAATATAAAATGTATATAATGCTTTGGTCCCACATGGTGCAGCCTATAGATCATTGAGATTACTGATGATGGTACCACTTAAAAACCATACAGATGGCTTTGGACCTCAAGTCATATGAACATTTATGCTATGATGGCGAGGACTACAATTGCTACGATAGCTTTAGGACTGTAATTACCACAAACAGTTTTGCACTCAAGTCTCCATCAGTGATCAGTGGAGAAGTTCAACAAAACAGACTTCATGTAGAAACTGTAATGAAATTCCTGCTTACACAATTGCACTTTTTGACCATGTAGTACACAGTTATTGAAGGGGTGTATTTATTTTTAATCGCACTATCCGGTGTCACCCAGATGAGGACGGGTTACTTTTAGAGTCTGGTTCCTCTCAAGGTTTCTTCCTCACCACCGTCGCCTCTGGTTTACTCATTAGGGATAAATTCATACGTTTAATATCTATATCCTGAATTGATATATTTCTGTAAAGCTGCTCAATTGAATTGAATAAATCAATGTTATAGCTTAAATACTCACGATCATGGAAATGGCTGTATACATGTTCGCTGATTTATATGGCTTTTGTCTTTACACATTTTAACCTGCTACAATATGGAGATTAATAGTTAGTTCTGCTTTAGTTTCTCGACAGTGAGATAAAACCAAAAGCGCCACCGTTACAGCCGCTTGAAAAGGTCTGCACCCTGCATTGCATGCTGAATGGAAAGGCAACAAAATGTAAAAATGGACAGGTATTTTATAAATGTTGAATTTTCAAACCTGATTGATCAGAGTGTTTTGAGTCATTTTCAAACAGAAATTGGTTTATAGAGCCCTCAGTGAGACCCGGCACTGTGAAATCAGCCCCGCCTCCTGGGTGAGAAACATAGCCTTAGACTATAGTAACTTTGTTTGATAAATTGTCACGTTGTGCTTTCAGGGGTCAGAATCAGGTTTGTTTTTAGCGTATGATCAAATCAGACATATAATTAGCCCGAGAAGCTCTGTCTTAGCAGCACCTAGTTCAGCTAGGTCCAGCTAGCTATCATTCAGAGAATTTGGTATGCTCACTAAGAATTTAACAGGCTTAGCTTGCTACATAATTTATACTGCATTATGAAACTAGCTAATGCTAGTTAGCTAGGTCATGACGTTACTGACTTGGAGTTACCTGTAATGGAAACGTTTAGCTAGCTAACTTTGTTCAGTTAACAAATGAGTTTATGGTGCCTTGCCTGGCAGCACCTTAGCTTTCAGTGCCATGTTTTAAACTTGCCCACAAACAACAAAATAATAAGCATCAAGGGACTTCTATGACTTCTATGACAGTTTCTCTCTAGTATAAATGCTCAGAGAGTCTATGAGGTATGTAGTGTATGCCCTGCTGAAAGAAAGAAAAAAACAACAACAATAGAAACCCTAATTTTCGTAATGGTTTAATGGATATAATGGGAATTGTATTTTTAGAGTTTTAATGGAAACTGTCATGGTTCCTGTGGCTCTCTACTGGTAATTTGTTGCCTTCTGTTGGTGGCATGTTTCGTCTAATGGATACACTTAAGGACCAATAATGGTAATGATAATGGTTTTAGTGGTAAGCTGATGGTTTGTAATGGTATTTGTAGTGGAAACCATTAGAATGTCTGTGATGGTTTCTATTGTTTATTTCAGCAGGGTGGTTACTGTAAGCTAGACCGTCACTTTGCATTATTTAGCCACTGACAGGACATCAAGGCGTACACATCTTCTAGAGTTACGCCATTTGCAAATATTAGTTTAGCCAAATACGTTTAGCCCTTCTTATAGTGCTAATCCATAATAATAACTGGATGACATTTTAGCTAATGTCAGTCCGATTCCTCAATAAACTTCTTGATTGACACTGCAGTCAGATTATAACCAAGTAGCATCAGGTTGCTAGGCTACTCTTTTTTCAAACAGGGTCTATTGGAAGGTAACGAAATAATGGAAGACGTTCAGACATCATGTGTTTAGAAATAAACCTAATCATGTAGACTTAAGTAGACGAGGCTTTTCCCCATCATCACATGACATAAGTAAGGAATAAAACGCTCGGGGTGTGCTGTTACAGGAAAATAACCAACTATGGGGTACTGTGATGCTGCCCAACATGAAGCGGAGTTGCTTTTACCATCCTGAAGCAGATGTTAAAATGACATGTCATACTTCTGATCTGTTCAAGGTTACATTTAGTGTTGTGGGATGTCTGTCAAACAGGTTAGCTACGACAATCTCTTTTTTTCTTTCTCGAATGTAATAAGACCCAAAAAAGTGCAGCTCGTCACATTACCGAGATAGCGGAAAGTGCAAATTCCTGTGTCTCTGCACTGACACTGGAGACTCCTTACATACTTAATAAATCAATAAACGTATCCTTGCAGAAAATCTCATATCACCAATTTAGATATTTGTCTTTGATAAATAAAAATGATCTGTTTATTAGTCTTGGTTTATGCGGAGGTTCCATCGTACAAAATCTGACTTCTTGTTATCAGATTATTTAGTACATGTAAAGACATTGCTTGTACTTATCAGATTATTTAGTTTATGTAAACACACTTCTTGTATGTGGATTATTTAGTATGTGTAAACACATTTCTTGTATTTAGATTATTTAGTACATGTAAACACATTTCTTGTAGTCATCAGATTATTTAGTTTATGTAAACACACTTCTTGTATGTGGATTATTTAGTATGTGTAAACACATTTCTTGTAGTTATCACATTATTTAGTTCATGTAAACACATTTCTTGTATTTAGATTATTTAGTACATGTAAACACATTTCTTGAATTCAGATTATTTAGTACATGTAAACACATTAATTGTATTTAGATTATTTAGTACATGTAAACACATTTCTTGAATTCAGATTATTTAGTTCAGGTAAACACATTTCTTGTATTTAGATTATTTAGTACATGTAAACACATTTCTTGTATTTAGATTATTTAGTTCAGGTAAACACATTTCTTGTATTTAGATTATTTAGTTCAGGTAAACACATTTCTTGTATTTAGATTATTTAGTACATGTAAACACATTTCTTGTATTTAGATTATTTAGTTCAGGTAAACACATTTCTTGTATTTAGATTATTTAGTACATGTAAACACATTTCTTGTATTTAGATTATTTAGTTCAGGTAAACACATTTCTTGTATTTAGATTATTTAGTACATGTAAACACATTTCTTGTATTTAGATTATTTAGTACATGTAAACACATTTCTTGTAGTCATCAGATTATTTAGTACATGTAAACACATTTCTTGTATTTAGATTATTTAGTTCAGGTAAACACATTTCTTGTATTTAGATTATTTAGTACATGTAAACACATTTCTTGTATTTAGATTATTTAGTTCAGGTAAACACATTTCTTGTATTTAGATTATTTAGTACATGTAAACACATTTCTTGTATTTAGATTATTTAGTTCAGGTAAACACATTTCTTGTAGTCATCAGATTATTTAGTTTATGTAAACACACTTCTTGTATGTGGATTATTTAGTATGTGTAAACACATTTCTTGTAGTTATCACATTATTTAGTTCATGTAAACACATTTCTTGTATTTAGATTATTTAGTACATGTAAACACATTTCTTGAATTCAGATTATTTAGTACATGTAAACACATTAATTGTATTTAGATTATTTAGTACATGTAAACACATTTCTTGAATTCAGATTATTTAGTTCAGGTAAACACATTTCTTGTATTTAGATTATTTAGTTCAGGTAAACACATTTCTTGTATTTAGATTATTTAGTACATGTAAACACATTTCTTGTATTTAGATTATTTAGTTCAGGTAAACACATTTCTTGTATTTAGATTATTTAGTACATGTAAACACATTTCTTGTATTTAGATTATTTAGTTCAGGTAAACACATTTCTTGTATTTAGATTATTTAGTACATGTAAACACATTTCTTGTATTTAGATTATTTAGTACATGTAAACACATTTCTTGTAGTCATCAGATTATTTAGTACATGTAAACACATTTCTTGTATTTAGATTATTTAGTTCAGGTAAACACATTTCTTGTATTTAGATTATTTAGTACATGTAAACACATTTCTTGTATTTAGATTATTTAGTTCAGGTAAACACATTTCTTGTATTTAGATTATTTAGTACATGTAAACACATTTCTTGTATTTAGATTATTTAGTACATGTAAACACATTTCTTGTAGTCATCAGATTATTTAGTACATGTAAACACATTTCTTGTAGTCATCAGATTATTTAGTACATGTAAACACATTTCTTGTATTTAGATTATTTAGTTCATGTAAACACATTTCTTGTATTTAGATTATTTAGTACATGTAAACACATTTCTTGTATTTAGATTATTTAGTACATGTAAACACATTTCTTGAATTCAGATTATTTAGTACATGTAAACACATTTCTTGTATTTAGATTATTTAGTACATGTAAACACATTTCTTGAATTCAGATTATTTAGTACATGTAAACACATTTCTTGTATTTAGATTATTTAGTACATGTAAACACATTTCTTGAATTCAGATTATTTAGTACATGTAAACACATTTCTTGTATTTAGATTATTTAGTACATGTAAACACATTTCTTGTATTTAGATTATTTAGTTCAGGTAAACACATTTCTTGTATTTAGATTATTTAGTACATGTAAACACATTTCTTGTATTTAGATTATTTAGTTCAGGTAAACACATTTCTTGTAGTCATCAGATTATTTAGTTTATGTAAACACACTTCTTGTATGTGGATTATTTAGTATGTGTAAACACATTTCTTGTAGTTATCACATTATTTAGTTCATGTAAACACATTTCTTGTATTTAGATTATTTAGTACATGTAAACACATTTCTTGAATTCAGATTATTTAGTACATGTAAACACATTAATTGTATTTAGATTATTTAGTACATGTAAACACATTTCTTGAATTCAGATTATTTAGTTCAGGTAAACACATTTCTTGTATTTAGATTATTTAGTTCAGGTAAACACATTTCTTGTATTTAGATTATTTAGTACATGTAAACACATTTCTTGTATTTAGATTATTTAGTTCAGGTAAACACATTTCTTGTATTTAGATTATTTAGTACATGTAAACACATTTCTTGTATTTAGATTATTTAGTTCAGGTAAACACATTTCTTGTATTTAGATTATTTAGTACATGTAAACACATTTCTTGTATTTAGATTATTTAGTACATGTAAACACATTTCTTGTAGTCATCAGATTATTTAGTACATGTAAACACATTTCTTGTATTTAGATTATTTAGTTCAGGTAAACACATTTCTTGTATTTAGATTATTTAGTACATGTAAACACATTTCTTGTATTTAGATTATTTAGTTCAGGTAAACACATTTCTTGTATTTAGATTATTTAGTACATGTAAACACATTTCTTGTATTTAGATTATTTAGTACATGTAAACACATTTCTTGTAGTCATCAGATTATTTAGTACATGTAAACACATTTCTTGTAGTCATCAGATTATTTAGTACATGTAAACACATTTCTTGTATTTAGATTATTTAGTTCATGTAAACACATTTCTTGTATTTAGATTATTTAGTACATGTAAACACATTTCTTGTATTTAGATTATTTAGTACATGTAAACACATTTCTTGAATTCAGATTATTTAGTACATGTAAACACATTTCTTGTATTTAGATTATTTAGTACATGTAAACACATTTCTTGAATTCAGATTATTTAGTACATGTAAACACATTTCTTGTATTTAGATTATTTAGTACATGTAAACACATTTCTTGAATTCAGATTATTTAGTACATGTAAACACATTTCTTGTATTTAGATTATTTAGTACATGTAAACACATTTCTTGTATTTAGATTATTTAGTTCAGGTAAACACATTTCTTGTATTTAGATTATTTAGTACATGTAAACACATTTCTTGTATTTAGATTATTTAGTTCAGGTAAACACATTTCTTGTATTTAGATTATTTAGTACATGTAAACACATTTCTTGTATTTAGATTATTTAGTTCAGGTAAACACATTTCTTGTATTTAGATTATTTAGTACATGTAAACACATTTCTTGTATTTAGATTATTTAGTTCAGGTAAACACATTTCTTGTATTTAGATTATTTAGTACATGTAAACACATTTCTTGTATTTAGATTATTTAGTACATGTAAACACATTTCTTGTAGTCATCAGATTATTTAGTACATGTAAACACATTTCTTGTAGTCATCAGATTATTTAGTACATGTAAACACATTTCTTGTATTTAGATTATTTAGTTCATGTAAACACATTTCTTGTATTTAGATTATTTAGTACATGTAAACACATTTCTTGTATTTAGATTATTTAGTACATGTAAACACATTTCTTGAATTCAGATTATTTAGTACATGTAAACACATTTCTTGTATTTAGATTATTTAGTACATGTAAACACATTTCTTGAATTCAGATTATTTAGTACATGTAAACACATTTCTTGTATTTAGATTATTTAGTACATGTAAACACATTTCTTGAATTCAGATTATTTAGTACATGTAAACACATTTCTTGTATTTAGATTATTTAGTACATGTAAACACATTTCTTGTATTTAGATTATTTAGTACATGTAAACACATTTCTTGTAGTCATCAGATTATTTAGTACATGTAAACACATTTCTTGTATTTAGATTATTTAGTTCATGTAAACACATTTCTTGTATTTAGATTATTTAGTACATGTAAACACATTTCTTGTATTTAGATTATTTAGTACATGTAAACACATTTCTTGTAGTTAGATTATTTAGTACACGTAAACACATTTCTTGTATTTAGATTATTTAGTACATGTAAACACATTTCGGGGGCATGGTGTTTCATTCCTGCCTCCGCCCTGTGTGTTCGGATGTTCTTCCCGTGCTTTGGGAGTTTCCTCTGGGTACTCCGGTTTCCTCCCCCAATCCAAAGGCATGCGTTGTAGGCTGATTGGCATTTCTAAACTGTCTGTAGTGTGTGAATGTGTGTGTGATTGTGCCCTGCGATGGGTTGGCTATCCAGGGTGTTCCCCGTCTCATGCCCTGAGTCTCCTGGGATAGGCTCCAGGCTCCCCGCGACCCTGTGCAGAATAAGCGGTACAGAAAATGAATGGATCGATGGACATTTAATACATGTTAACAGACACTTCTTGTAGTTTTTAGATTATTTGTGCATGCAAACACACACTTCTTGTAGTTATCAGCAGTCGAGGTGGAGGTTGAGGTGCATCAACTCATTATAAGTGAAATAACTGTTAGCGGAGCTCGTCACCATAAATGGCGAGTCCCAGAACAATGAGCGTCAGAGGAATTGATCAAGATTTCATAGAGGAAGAAAATCAAATAGTCTATTAGAGAAATATAGGAGTGGAGTCAATGAGGGATGCAAAATGAGGCATGAATGAAGTGAGGAAGAAAGAAGGGGAGGCAGACAGACACTGAAAGGGAAAAAAAAAGAAAAAATGAAAGAAAGAGAAATGCACAGACACAGAGCAAGTCTATTACTGCATGGAAAAAGCAATAAGAGTCAGGATCATTGTCCTGGTGGCAGGCAATTCATTGCACCTGCTCGAGGTGGCGTGGAGAAAAGAAAGAATTGAAATTCACACATGCAAGGAAAGAGGCCGTGTGGGAGATTATTCCACCACCGGCACGCCCGATCTTTCTGTTTGTCAGCATTTCATTGTGTGCTCCACTCTCAACCTGTTTGCTTTCTGATTGAAATACATGCCCGAGGAGATGCCTGAGGTTTACACAGTCAAATATTTGATCAAAAGCTTTAGTGCCAAGATATGACACGAGAATCTGTTGTCGAATAAGTCATCAAGACGACGTGGTGCGCGTTGTGTTGTCTCGGAATAAATAACGCTCGCGAGCGTGTCTAAATTCTCACGGGTTTCGTGTCAGCGTACAAAACGTGTTGTCAGGCCCGAGCTGCAAAATCGTTAGCAGGCGCTAATGTGTGGTCAACCTGCGCTCGGCTCGGAATGAGTGCTATGCTAATTGCTGTGGCAAATATGTTTTGATTGAGGATTGAGAGAGGTCTTTTGTGGCTGCGACTGATGTTTACCGCACAGACACCACATTAGACTATGCTAATGGAACACTCAAGCTCTCACTGGCAATTAAGCAGGTTAAGTGAGTCGCCGGTCTCGCTAGCATAGCGCTCTAATGCACACGGCCCCTCTTTTGTCCATATATATGTTCTCATGGACTCATTCTCTCTCTCTCTCTCTCTCTCTCTCTCTCTCTCTCTCTCTTATTATCATTCTTTTTAGCATGTATGTTGCACTGCAGCTTACCGAAGTCAGGCAACGTAGTTCAGTATGTAAGGTTATAGGAAAATAATCAGAGGCAGGGTGATGTGATGGAGCTACTGTTCCCACCCCTGAGGTGATTATTTTTCTATCACAGCACACCCCGAAGTCTTTTATTCCTCTTATATCACGGCAATTTGCCAACAGTTACGTCGTTTTATTTCTTAAAGAACGACACGTCATACTTTCTATCCATTTGTAGTTACGTTTAATTAATGCTGTAAGTTTAGTTCCTGTTATCACATACTTTACAGCAGCTACGAACAGTTATTCCTTCATCAGCATCTCTTTTTTTTTCTCTCTTTCCTGAAGTTAATAAAGCATAAAAAAATTTTAAAAAATTAACCCGGCTTGTCATGTTACATAGAATCTGCAAAGTATAAACTTCTCCATCCTGAAAACTTTCCTGTGATTGAAACCTTACTGACTGTTTCAAAGTGCTGACACTGGAGACTCCTTCCATGAATGTTAAACAGACGTCTCGTTACTGAAAGCTTGACCATATCAACAAGTATACTAAGACTTTATTAAAGAGACGTCGAGTTTGTCCGTCATAGAGGTCCCTGCGTACGTTGTTACTATAGAAACGATGACGTATTGGAACTAGTGCGTTAATAGCACTAATATAAACCCACGGAGCATGAACAATCAGAGCTGCTGTTAGAGAAAATTACTCCACACCTTCTGACCAATCAGGTTCGAGAATTCAACAGCACTGTTGTATAAAGCAGTAGATTATATGGAGAAACGTCAAGCATCATGATGTACAGTGTATGGGAGTGTTATTGGGCACTGTGCTTATGTTTTTATGTGGCAAATGAGCTTAAAAACTAGTTCTCAGCATGCTGTCGTCAGTTTGATTTATTTATCTATTTATTTACAAAGGTGGGAATCGCTACCCACTATTATCTATCCATCCATTTTCTGTACCGCTTATCCTACACAGGGCCACAGGGAGCTTGGAGGCCTATCACAGGGAACTCGGGGCACGAGGCAGGAGACACCACAGATGGGGTGCCCAATCACACACATTCACACACTACGGACAATTTGGAATCAGGCTACAACGCATGTATTTGAATTGGGAGGGATAACCGGTGTACCCAGAGGAAACCCTCGAAGCGGGGTTCAAAGGGGGTTCTATTCCCGCCGCTACCTTGTGTGTGTGTGGAGTTTGCACGTGCTGCGGGGGTTTCCTCCGGGTACTCCGGTTTCCTCCCCAAGTCCAAAGACATGCATGGTATTCCGACTGGCATGTCCAAAGTGTCCGTAGTGTATGAATGTGTATGTGATTGTGCCCTGAGATATATTGGTCCAGGATGTACCCCGCCTTGTGCCTCTTGGGATAGACTCCAGGTTCCCCTCAAGTCTGTAGGATAAGCGGTATAGAAGATGACTTGATGGATGGACGGACGTTTGAACGCTTGCTTAAATCGAACGAGTTTAACCTCAAGACCTCAATAAATAACGTCAACTCGGACCAAATCGCTCAGGGTTCAAAAGCTCTATGGCACTTATAAAATTTCACAGTATTATATTACACATTGAAAACAAATCTATTAAATGTATTAGAAATTGGTTTGTAAGTTGCCCTGGCTGCAAAGGGTTTGAGAAGCACTTTTGCTCCGAAGAAAATAAATAGCCTACTGAGTTCTAGGTTTATATTTGTAGTAATGCTGCACAAATATGTAGAGAATTAATTATCATTTTAAAACAGTCCAGCGGAGTATCTGCAGAGAACTCTGTAATAAATGCTGGTAAAGTTCACGAGCGATGAGGTGCAGCCCCGTGGTAGAGGACGTATGCTCTTTCTGCATGAAGTCGATACTCGTACAGGACACTTATGGAGCAAATCTGTAAACATGACCTTTATTTCGCTGAGAATGTGATCCGGTGTGCATGCAGTCGTGCTTTGGCTTCTTAAGTGTGCATTAATGTCCACTTTGTGGTAATAAGTGAGCATTAACTCCTACATATGATATTACAGGATTTAGACTTTCTTCTGATACTGTGTGTGATGATTACTCTGTGTGTGTGTGTGTGTGTGTGTGTGTGTGTGTGTTAGGTCTGAGCAGCAGCGAGTGTTGGCAGCAGCTCAAGGCTTCGTGCTTCAGCGTGAACTGGACTGCAGGAGACGAGCAGCTGGAGGTGATCAACGCCTCCACGGGCAAACGCAGAGACTGCGGAGCTCCATCACGACTCTGCAAACGTGCACTTTTCACGCGCTGGAACAGAGTCTACCGCAAAGTGAGAGCTGCTCCGCCAAACCAAACATCCCTCACCCCCACCCCACACATACACACACACCAAAGCAGAGGCTTAGCAGGCATCGAGGTTGAATTTTTTTGTGATCAAATGAAACTAAGTGGATGTGCAGAAATTCTCACTCAGCCTTCGTCAATATAAAACAAAACCTCTTCGCGTTGCAGTCACACGCTTCCTAAAATTCGTAATCGATGAAGTGGTTTGTCGTTTTTATTTATCCTCCGTTTCATTCATAATATAATGACGGCTAATGCAACATGACGGCGGTAAAGGTTCCGTGAGAAATTTCCTCCCCCTGATTAAAGTGTCCAAGCGTTCTGCTTCGGGAGATAATAAACAGACACAAGGGATTAAAAAAACAAACACGCGAACGAACAAATCTATCGATCCTTTAATGAATGAATGAATGAATGAATTAATTAATTAATTAACAGGGAGATTATCATTCTGCTTGTATAAAATGTGACTAAAATATAATAGGTTAAAATATATTGGGGGGGAAAAAAAAAGAATGTCTAAATTTGTTCTGAAAATCATTCTTTTCTTCTGGACTGAAGACTAGATTAGGAGGTTCTGTGGGGGGGGAAAAAAAAAAGAATAATTAGATGAAAGACTGCACTTCTTTCCCATCGTCATATGAATAAACTCTATGAATATACAAAAAGCAAAAAGAAACCCCCCACAGCCCCGCCCCCTTTCTAGTGTTTATAGGCTTTATTTGCATACTGGAACCTCATTGGTGCTTACATGTTATGACACCATAACATTTAGCAGTCAGATTCGAACTGCTTCTTGAAAGGATGAAGCAATTTATATAAAAAGAAAAACATACTTACACAATAAAACTGTATAAAATTGACTTTAAACCCTTAAATACCTTTAATGCCAGCAGTTCCAACAATTCAATTCAGTTCAGTTTTATTTGTATAGCGCGTTTAACGGTGGACATTGTCCCAAAGCAGCTTTACAGATGTATAGAAATTCAGGATATAGATTTTAAACGTATGAATTTGTCTCTAATGAGTAAACCAGAGGCGATGGTGGCGAGGAAAAACTCCCTGAGACGATATGAGGGAGAAACCTTGAGAGGAACCAGACTCCGATCCGGGAGTGCGAAGGCTGCGAAGTGCTTCCTCCGGGGCTCGTGAAGCCAGCTGAACACATCTTTTTGAACTGCTGCTCTTGCAGCATCAGGAGGCGGCGTAACGCTCTTAGGAAAGCGATATGCGTCCACTTCCACACGCATGAGTTCACAGAATCCCGTGATTGGCTAGTGTCACTGTGATTGATCGGGGAGAGAGAGAACGTCTCCCTTTCTTCTATCGCGACCTCCAGATGACGGGGCGAACGCTTTTCTGTTGCGGCATTTGCGGGGTTGGTGGATGGGTCGGTTGCAGCGTCCTGTTTTTGTTTTTTGTTTCTTCTTCTCTTTGACGAATGAATCAAAGCCTCTGCGGTGGCATTTTGCTTGATGTTAAACCCTGAAATGTCACAACATCATCTCTGCCATTTTGTGTTTTGAGAAATCAGCATTAAAGCTGTTATAAGTTTCGAGGTTTGGCGTTTTTACGATCTCTAACCATAATTTAAGCGGAAACAGTATGGAGTCGGAGTTTTTTTTTTTTTTTACCGAAAACAAGTCGGGATGTTTGTAATGAGTTTCACTTCGAGAGGGGGGGAAAAAAGAAAAAAAAAAAAAAAAAAAACCGACGACAACAAAACAAAACAAAGTAAAACACACGGCCTCATCATGGAAGTGTACAGAAGAGCTCCGGCTGCTCTACCAAATGGTGGCAGTTAAAGTCTAATGACTGTAGAGCTGGTAATCATCATGAAAAGCACTTGAGCAGCCTCCCATGGCAAACGCTCGGCAAGCACAGTGAGAGACGCACGAGCACACACGCTAATCTCCCAAGAAACTTTACTTTTCTCCATGCCTCTTCTTCATCTGCTGCACCTCTCCTATCTCCTATCTGTGTGTGTGTGTGTGTGTGTGTGTGCGCGAAAGTGTGTGACAAAAGAAAATGCACCAAAAAGCTCACAGAATGTTCAATTGCTTGTGAAATTTAAATGGGGAGATTACACAGCTGTTGAAGTTCCCGCTTTGTGCCGGCTCATTCGTTTTTGTTTTGCTCTCTCTCACTCTACTTTTTCTTTCTTCTGCAGCTGGTAGCGAGCGCTCCGGGTTCAAGCGCCGTCCCGCTGACGTACGGCGAGGCCAAGCAGGCGGCGGCGTCCTACCAGAGCGCGAAGGAGCAGTGGGTGCGAGCGCTGAAGGAAGCCGGGTTGGGGACGTGGGTTCGGAAACCGGCGGAACAAGAGCTCTTCATGCTGACGGCGTGAGACGACGTGACGACTCGACCACGGACAAAAATACGTCAGTATGCGAGAGTGAGACCGAGCGGGAACGTGAAGACTCGCTTTGCGCAGTCCGGAGGAGGAGAATGTGCAGAAGGAAAAATTGGGTTTTGGGAACGACGCTTCATTTTCACCTTCCAGCGTCCCCTTTCTGTACTCACCTGCAGCTGTCACACTCCAATAACTGTGTGTGTGTGTGTGTGTGTGTGTGTGTGTGTTAACCTTCGGCAAAGTGAAAGGTAACAGCCATGTTGTCATCGCTGGCCTGTTTCCGGATGCTCGTCCCCTATAGAGTTCTTCGCACACTGTCCAATTAAAGGCGCTGTCAGAATGATGCGCCCCTCCTCCTCTTTATTCTTTCACACACACTTATTCAAGCCTTACCTTTCTTTTTTTTTTTTTTTTTCTTCCCTTCATCAAGCACACAAGCTCTCTTGCTCTCACCTCCAAAAGAAAAAAAAAAAAGAGCAGGAGGGTGGTTTGACATTGCAGCGACAGGTTAATTCAAGCCCTTTTGTGTGCAGCACAGGGAATATAAAGAGACGAGAGGAGGAAATAGTGACAAGGTAACATAAATGGTGCCATTAAAGCACGGCAGGTCGGTACGGAGCACTCGAGCTGGTACACCTCACTGCTTTAATACCTTTCTACACATGACGTCCTTGTGTTTTCTGGGGGATTTTTTTTTGTTTCTTTCTTTCTTTCTTTTGTTGTGTTACTGTACTAAAGTACTAAAGGTGCGCACGGCAGGAGTAGTGACCCGGTTAAAAGTAAAAAAAAAATAAATGAAAAAAATAAAGGGGTGAATCGGACACACGGGAGCGCTGTGGAGAAAAACTCGACATGAAATACAGGACTTAATTACCGTCGTTCATTAAAGCCCCGTTCATGAGGTATGAAGTAGGACAGCTCTATAGCTAGTGTAAAGAGAGCTAGACGTTACGAGACGTAGGCGGACAGCTGTAGATTTCCGTTCCAGACTGGGGTTTTGCCACATGATGTTTTTGCCATGTTTAAGTACTGCTACACAGTAATATATGTTACAGTCTTGTGGGTTTTTTTAAGCTTGTCATCAGGCCAGTGTGTTTATCAGACGAAGACGCTCGTCTTTAGGACTAATTTCATCCATAGTTACACGTGGAATAAGGAGGGCATGGGGCGGCTCATTTTATATTATATAAAAACATTACAAGACATAAATATGACCCGTATTTCTGTCATGTTTACAGGGGAAAGGAAAATAATGTAATGGAAATTTAAATAAAATAAACAAAACATTGTCATTTAAAATAACAGACCATGATAAAAGTCATGCAGCAAAAAAAAAAAAAAAAAAAAGTGTCAAAACCGTAAATAAATCCTGATTCCGGTTGAAGTTACAAGCAGAATCTGTAGGCATAAATATGATGTATAATCATACAGGGCTAAAAATAAATCAAATTGAAAGTTTAACTCAGAATTATGGTGCACAGTGCAATTCTATCGTCAATCCATCCATCCATCCATCCATCTTCAAGCGCTTATCCTTTTCAGGGTCGCGGGGAACCTGGAGCCTATGCCAGGGAGCATCGGGCACAAGGCGGGGTACACCCTGGACAGGGTGATTCTATCATCAAATGTTAGAGAACTGATAAATAAATAAATAAATAAATAAATAGGTCTTAGATGAAGCCTTTATCAGTATTTATTTATGATTTATGATAATGGCCTATTTTATTTAGACTAATATTAAAAATATGATATATATATATATATATATATATATATATATATATATATATATATATATATACACACATATATACACATATTATATGTATCATATTTTCAATATCAGTGTAAATAAAGTAGGCCATTATCATAAATCATAAATTATATATATAATTATACAAATCTCACTTCTCTGTCTCATTTTTATAGAAAATAAAATAAAAATAATGGGAATTAATGGGAAAAAAAATAAAAATAATGGGAATTTGTTATGCAGAATAACAGTCCATAATACAATTCTAACAACAATTGTTAAAAACACTCTTAAAATGAAGGAAGGAGAAGAAAGAATGGGGGGGGGGGATTCATGAATAAATACTGATATTGGCCTGAGATGAAAGTGAGATTTTTACAAAAGAAAAATAAATCATTTTAAAATGATTATTTCGAACAATACGTGAATAAACAAATAAATTTAGGGGGGAAAAAAAACACCAATAAACACCGGTATAGGTCTCAGATGAAGGTGGCTCACTTTATATCAAATAGAATTAATGTTACATCACATGTTAAAACACATTAATGTGTGCGCAAAACAATCTCTACAAATATTTTTACATTACTGTGATCATTTCCGTTTTCTTCGGTATTTTAAAAACCCTTTTAGTGTTTGGTATTATGTATGAATATATGTCATGTAAAAAAAAAAAAAAAAAAAAACATGAACAAACTTCCATTTCTATATTAGCTGTTTGCTCATAAGGTCACCTGTCAATCAAACTCAGTGGGTGGGATCAGCTATTATTATTATTATTATTTATTTTTGTTTTGTTTGACAGACGAACACAGATGCGTTTCGTTTCTTCTACTTTTGCCCTCTGTACTGACACACACGTTTTTTCACACAGCAGCCTGATAAATAACTAAAGCCTGATGATTTCTTGTCTTTTGGTCATGTTTAGGACTGTGTGTGTGTGTGTGTGTGTGTTAGTATTTAACCTTCAGTGATGACACAGTGTGTGAAGCAGGATTTAAAAGCGTGTACTAGCTGTAAGAGCGCCCCCTAGTGGTGCTGGTGGTACAAACGTTCACTCGATCCTGTGTAAATGAGCTCTCTGAGCGGTGCATGAATCACTTTGCTCCCCACTTCAGTGTTTTCCCCCGAATCTGTGATTAACTGTAGACTGATAATGTAATAGGCTGATGCAGTAGATTAGGATGGAGAATGTCGTCCTCCATCACGGTCTTCCCCGGTCTTTTAAAAAAGAAAACCCACGCTGATCCACGTAGCAGCCACGTTAAAGGGTGATGCACATCATCCCTGCTGTATCCACACTCCTTTATTATCCTCGCCAATCACAAATCTCCTCCAGAAAGTCCCAAATGGCTCTCAACTCAAACGTTTGATTTTATTTTGTGTGTGTGCGTGCGTGTGTGTGTGTGTGTGTGTTATTTATTCCCCTACCGAGTTTACACTGATCTAAATGATTGATGAAGCATCTCAAAGGAAAATAAAAAAAGAATAATAAACCCACGAAAGTCAGTAGTAGGCATGACCGAATGGCAATATTGTAAAATTCTCTGTACATTTTGTAAACTTTGTAAAAAAAACAATGACGTAACAAAACCTTACAAAAAACAAACAAAAAAAACAAAAAAAAACAAAAAACAATTGAGGTGTCTAAATAAGATGTATATTTAATTCTGCAATTATTACGCTGCTAAGATCTGTACATTGCACTTCAGTTGTACCTTAAAAGTGAATGTTTATGTGAATAAAAACAGCATAAAAAAAACAACTTACGCGCGTCTCTGTTTTGCACGTTCAGACAAAGCGCTGAAACGCTGTTGAGATGCTCATATGAATATTCATATCAACAGCCACTGAATGTACATACGGGGAACGGTTTATACTTTTACACCACGATGCAAATGTTCCTCTTTCAGCACTGTAAGTTAACATGAGAGTAAACAGAGTACAGATTTTCATTTGCAAGATTTTCTACCGAAGGAATCTGGATGAAATCCGAATTTCGGACGACTGTGAGAAAGAAGAAGGGACGTGATGACGTCCTTCTTTTTTTTAAATGCTAATTGTATTATTTATTTATTTATTTTTAATTTTATTATTTATACTAGAGCATAGTCTTGTACTTTTTACCTGATTGATTTTGATAAACTACTGAAGCGCAGTTGAATTTTTAACCAAGAAACCTGAATCCACACACACACACACACACACACACACCTCGTTTTACTACTAGTATTTATTACATAAGCAATAAAACACTCACAGAATATAAAACACAGAATATAATCAATGTTATTGAGTTACTGTTGCACGCTGTCGTCAATTCATTACCTATAACAGCACGTCCTGATGTGTTTTATTTCTCTTAAACCACAGCGATGAACCAATTATTACAATTCTTTGCTTCGGTCCGTTTATAGAATTATTTAATGCTGTGGAATGTCCGTAAAACAAGGTTTGGTCCCGTTATCCCTTATGTTATAGCAGCTATAAACAGTACATTCTGTAGGTGTGATTTTTACTGTCTGTCGAGGTTATTTAAAAAAAAATAAATAAATAAAAATAAAAAACGCAGCTCGTCATGTTACTGAGAAACTGCAGGTTAGCTCTGACTGATACAAAGCACTGAAACTGGAGACTCCTTCCGGGGATGTCACCATATCTGTTACGGTACCTTGTGTGGAGACAAGCGCGGGCGGTGCAGTAACAGGAAGACAAGGATCAGGCTGAAGACGAATTCCAGAAACAGACGGAGGTCAGGTGATCGGGCGAACAATCCAAACTGGGCAAGGCAGGGAATCGTAATCCAAAACAGGCAGTGTATCAGAGAATCAGGGAAATCCAACACATAGACAATGGCTTGGTGAACGACAGAGTTACGACTGCTGAGCGTTTACTTCGCAAACCTCCATTGTTCTCGGCCTGACGTAAATACTGCGTCTAAAGCAGGTTAGGTAGGTGGTATGTGTCGTAGTAACATCCACATGAATGCCAGGACCCAAAGTTTCCCAACAGAACATTGCGCAGAGCATCACACCGCCTCCACCAGCTCGCCTTCTTCCCATAGTGCATCCTGATTCCGTCTCTTCCCCGGGTAAGCGACACACTCGCACACACATGCACCGGGCCGTCCACATGATGTAAAAGAAAACGTGATTCATCAGACCAGGCCTCCTTCTCCCACTGCTCCATGGTCCAATTCTGATACTCGTGTGCACACTGTAGGAGCTTTCAGTGGTGGACAGGGGTCAGCATGGGCACTCTGACCGGTCTGCAGCTACGCAGCCCCGTACACAGCAAACTGTGATGCACTGTGTGTCCTGACATCTTTCTATCAGAACCAGCATGAACTTCTTCAGTGCTACAGAAGCTCTTCTGTGGGATCGGACCAGACTGCTAGCCTTCACTCCCCATGTGCATCAATGAGTCTTGGGCACACATGACCCTTTCACCGGTTGTCCTTCCTTGCACTGCATACCGGTAACACCCCATAAGACCCAGTCCTCTAGCCATCACAATTTGGCCCTCGTCAAAGTCACTCAGATCCTTATATTTAGGCATATTTCCTGCTTCCAACACATCAACTTCAAGAACTGACTGATCACTTGTTTGTCTGATATATCCCACCCCTCGACAGGTGCCACGGTGATGAGATAATCACTGTTATTCACTTCACCAGTCAGTATTTTTAATATTATGGCTGATCAGTGTATGGTTGATGTTATTTAGGTTTCTGTCCTTGACAGCACCAGCGAAGGAGGCGTGGCCTGTGTGTGTGTGTGTACTGTATCAGTACCAGTGAAGGAGGCGTGGCCTGTTTGTGTGTGTGTGTGTGTACTGTATCAGTACCAGTGAAGGAGGCGTGGCCTCTGTGTGTGTGTGTGTGTGTACTGTATCAGTACCAGTGAAGGAGGTGTGGCCTATGTGTGTGTGTACTGTATCAGTACCAGTGAAGGAGGCGTGGCCTCTGTATATGTATACTGTATCAGTACCAGTGAAGGAGGCGTGGCCTGTGTGTGTGTGTACTGTATCAGTACCAGTGAAGGAGGCGTGGCCTCTGTATATGTGTACTGTATCAGTACCAGTGAAGGAGGCGTGGCCTGTGTGTGTGTGTACTGTATCAGTACCAGTGAAGGAGGCGTGGCCTCTGTGTGTGTGTGTACTGTCTCAGTACCAGTGAAGGAGGCGTGGCCTCTGTGTGTGTGTACTGTATCAGCACCAGTGAAGGAGGCGTGGCCTCTGTGTGTGTGTGTGTACTGTCACAGTACCAGTGAAGGAGGCGTGGCCTCTGTGTGTGTGTACTGTCTCAGTACCAGTGAAGGAGGCGTGGCCTCTGTGTGTGTGTACTGTCTCAGTAGCAGTGAAGGAGGCGTGGCCTGTGTGTGTGTGTACTGTATCAGTATTAGTGAAGGAGGCGTGGCCTCTGTATATGTGTACTGTATCAGTACCAGTGAAGGATTTAATTCTCTTTAATTCATAGCAGTGACTAAATAAATTCACATTTAACAGTTTAAAGAAACACAAATGTCACATAGTCTTAATTTTCTGACAAGGGCATTTATTTACATGGTGTGGTCATGTGGTACAGATGTGTTTAAATCTCTAGGTTCACTATACACATTTTCACTTCACAAATTTTATACATTCTTCTTCTTATTATTATTAATATTATAGCTTTTATTCAGACATCTCACTTACGGTATGGTTTTATGTTCGGTTTCTGAAAACACTCAAAGCGCTGAGGACGTCCACGCAACTGTGTGTGTGTATGTGTGTGTGTGTGAGAGAGAGAGAGAGAGAGAGAGAGAGAGAGAAAGAGAGAGAGAGAGAGAACTAACCACAGGACGTCTAGTCCAATATCAATAATGTCTAATCTAGTCTCTGATGACGGTTCTATGTGAAACATCAGCACGCTGGATCTAACGCGATGTTTAGTCACCTGTCCAACAGGTGATAAGAATCATCTATTATACGAGACCCAAATTAAACGTGACACGTAACATCACTTAACTCTATTCATAAAACGCCATCGACACGGTCACATTTCAGAGTTTTCACTTCGGAAAATCAAATTATACAGCCATCACAACAGCATTTTTTACTTTAGATCGGACAGACAACGACATTATTCATGCAGACTGATTAAAGCAATACTGTTCTTCAGCAGAAAGGGTGTGTGTGTGAGCGTGTTTGTGCGTGTGCCGTCCGTCCTTTTCACACAGAGTAACTGTTCATCATTGACGCGATATTCTACACAACACGATGTGACTGATAGAATATAATAATCTCTGTACATCGAGCTCGCTTGAACGAATTAATAAAGAAGGGAAGAGAAAGGAAGCTAAAAATTTTAAAAGATTTTAAGCGCGTTAGCTTGTAGCATGTAACGTATTCTCTTACTCGTGGCGTGAATGGTGCGAGAGACAACGGGGGGGGGGGGGGGTCGGAAATAAAATCATTCTTCTTTAAAGAATTTCTTTGACACTCCTTTTTTTTTTCCCCCTCTCACAAGATTTAGAGTATTTTCTACAAAGTTCCGGTCATAACGTGTAAATAAAGGTGGACGATACGGCAAAAAAAAATAAATAAATAAATAATCGAATTTGACAATTTTTCCGTTCAATAAAGCAAAAAATATGAGGCGACGGTCCTGACTGTAGTTCACGTCGCAGGTTTATATTCGTATTAACATTAACGTAACATGCTCGTCGTTCGAATGCGTTAGCGTTTCCGTAGTAACGGCTCGTTTACGGGGATTTACGTGGCGGACGATCGATATGACCGAAGACCGATAACATACGGGGTCGTAAAACGGAGACGTTTCATGTAGCAGATATGGAAGGAGTCTCCAGTGTCGGTGCTTTCAGTTTTCCAGCCACATCTTATTAAATAAAATTTAAAAAAAATAAATAAATAAAAAAGAGGCGGGGTGAGGGAATGATTGATTGTATCTGCTATAACGTGAAGGATAACTTCAACACAAGTGCAACCTGAAATGGATAAAAAGCACATTACTAAAGTAAACTGTGTAATCGTCGGTGAATCTCTGTATTCTACGAGGAATAAAACTCTTCAGGATGCGCTGTTAATAAATAAAATAAATCACGTGTGTGTTGGGATGTAGGGCATCACACCACACCATCGCTGATTATTTTCCTCTAAGAGCATGTCCCCGAGTGTTTCATTCCTTACTGCGGAAGGAAATCATAAGGAAACAAAGAAAATAAGGTGATAATGGTGGAATAGGTTTTCGGCCAATCAGATTCTTGTTACTAGGCAGATTTCACTCAGCTGTATAACGTTTTTGTTTTTTTTTAAAGCCTCGTGGACTCGAGTGTTGGTGATATTGTGAGAAAAGTGCATCATGGCACAGTTCTGTGAGGATAACTGGTTGGCGTGTTGCCGTGTCGCCCACCTGATCACCTGATCACATGATCACCTGATCACATGATCACCTGATCACATGATCACCTGATCACCTGAAGGAGGAACAGAAGCTGATACGAGTAAAGAGGAATAAATCTCACACTCTCAATCTCTGGAAGTGTGTGTATTGACAGAGCTGACTGATGGGAAGCGGTGTTAAAGTGTGTGTGATTGTCACATACACACACACACACACACACACACACACACACAGTCAACATGACAATCACAGACACTTTAACACACAAAGCTGGTTTAACAAATCAATACACCAATGGCGAGAGTTTTACTGAGGATCCAGCTGTGTGTCTGCGTGCTGAACTGTGCCTTCCTAAGCTTTGTGTAAGCATGACAGAGCATGTGTGTGTGTGTGTGTGTGTGTGTGTGTGTGTGTGTGTGTGTGTGAGTTCACTTGTCCTGCAGCAGAGCAGGAATGTTGATGTTCCAGCCGATGGCTTGCCGATCGAAGCCGCAGGTGAAGAGGTTACATGCCTGGTTCTCTTCGTTCCACGCTGAGCAGCACACCATGCGCCGATGACCCTACACACACACACACACACACGCACACACACACACGCACACACACACGCACACACACACACGCACACACACACGCACACACACACGCACACACACACGCACACGCACGCCCACACGCACAAAGTTAGGAAAAACACAAACCACAGAAATACACATTTATGCTAACACCATAACCGCAACTAAAAAAAGGACACACTTATGCTACACACACACACACTTGTTACACAAACACACATTTATGCTACACAAACACACACTTACGCTACACAAACTTCTGCTACACACACACTTGTTACACAAACACACACTTATGCTACACAAACACACACTTATGCTACACAAACACACTTATGCGACACACACGTATGCTACACAAACCTTTGTAACACAAACACACCTTAAAGCCACACACACACACACACACACACACACACACACACACCTGTCTGTTGCTGCGTGGGAGACGGGCCAGTCGAACCCCGGTCATATCGAACAGTCGGACCTGTCTGTTGTCGTGCGGCAGGGCGATGATCCTCTGGTTCGCTGAGACACTTATCCTACACACCGGGGGGACGAGAGTTACACAACCTCCATAAACCTCCACAACGTAGCATCTAACCACAAATTATAAACCGTTACTGATACTGAGCTGCATCGGCGCCGTCACTGCCTCGTTACCTATTTACAGCCGAGTCGGTGCGGATGGTTGCTATCGGCGACCTCATGTTCTTCAGGTCCCACACCTTGACGGTGCGATCGTCGCTGCCGGACACCACGTTGTCTCCTACTGTGAACACAGCTGACGTCACCGTGCTGCAACACACACACACACACACACACACACACACACACACACCATGACGAGAGTGATGAGGAAAACTACAGATATGACATCATATCATATCCCTATGTATGAGCGGTTACTACGGTAACAGGACGAACCTGTGCTTTAAATAATAATAATAAACAAACATTTGCATATTAAAATGAGGCAGAACGTACACGGCCAATAAACAACAACATTAAGTGATGAAGATTAAGTGCAAAAATATTGGCGCCCCAAACTCCGCTGTGATCAGCTCGCACTGCTCTTACATTATTTAAACAAACAAACAAACAAATAAATGCCGTTTTGCTCACTCAGAGCATGTTTGGAAGCCCTGTACACCATGTGACCTTTGACCTTTCCTGCTGTTTGGTTAACCGCGCTATAAGCGGTGACGACGACACGGACGAGCATTTCGAGAGCTCAGAATGACACAGGGTTGTACATTCAGTATAAAACCAGTGCTTCTTCCAAACACACACACACACACACACACACACACACACACACACACAGAGGTCAGGCACACTAATTTAATGGACCGAATATTTCTAATCTACTGTGTCACTCTCCGCTAACATTCTGCCTCCTCTCATCTTCCCTCCTCCCTCCTGGTTGAGTTGGCAGAATTACAAAACTAGAGAGAGTGAGTGTGTGTGTGTGTGTGTGTGTTCTGGGGGCGTTTCAACTTCATCCTCGGTTCTGCTTCCTGATTTAAATTAGTGCAGTCCAGGCTAGTCGGCTCAGTAGCTGCTAGCCTGGCTAATTTGAATTGACATGATATCAAGGTTTAATTAGGGCTAAATTCCGCCGCATTAAGGGATCCAGGCCCGGGCTCTGCTGGTGCTAATGGCTGCTCCTGGCTTGCTCTGAAGCGGCTCACGTCGAGAGCGAAGCGTGGAAACACTTTCTGACATCACGCCGTGCCACGGGAGCGTGTGGGTGGAGGGGAGGGGCGAGGCTGGGAGGGGGTCGGGGTAAAAGATTAAAAGCTTGATTAAAACCCTATTAGAGCTCTGATGGTATTTCGGTAAATGTTCCGCGTCCCCCGGGAGCCACTGACGAGCAAGGTCGAGACTCATCGGGGGGAAGGGGAAAGCGTGTGATCATGAGGGTGGAGAAGAGACGGACTCGCAGCAGTAAGAGAGAGAGATAATAAAGAGATATACGTCCGATTTAAAAAAAAAAGAATAAATTACAAAGAAAGACCATTTGATTGACAGGACAGATAACCGACTACAAAGCGTCTCCTATAAACATGCACGATTGTCTTGTTTACCGTCTTGTTTACAGCGAGCCAATCAGATTGCAACGTTCAAGACGCTGAGGTCTGTAGCCAGAAAAGTGTACCACGTGTCCCATCAGGTATACAGGGAAGGGGGTGCCCTTTTCACGTCTTATACACTCTGACTACAAGGGCTGTTCGTATATTTAAGGGTTCTTAGCAAGAGAAAAAAGGTTCAAACCTGGTTATAGGAACCATTTCTGATAGGGATGGACTGTGGTGTAAGGTTCCTACACTAGAACCTTTATGTTTTAAATAGCTAGACAGACAGAATATTTTTGGTCGATGCCTTTTTCACGTATCAATAACCGTGAAATTAGATAAGATGGATTAGTCAGGTTAGACGGAGCTGTATTACGTGTCAGAGGAGTGACGGAGATCACTGACTACGTTTACATGGACAGCAGTAATCTAATTACTGACCTTATTCTGAATAAGACAATATTCTGATTAAGGTGTTTACATGAGTCGCTTTTAGAATATTCCTTTCATGTACCCGTTTTACATGCTATAGAACATAGACGGATTAACAGCACACGTCATTACGTCCCCACGCCACGCCGTCCGACGTTCCCTCCAGAATTTCACGTATCGATATACAGTTGGTCTTCGTTATGGAACCATATACAGTTTCGGGTGTTTTTATTTGTAATTTTACGAAAGCTTCAAGTGCAGTTAATTATTTGTCGTGCTGTACGTGCAAATAGACGACCGCTTGAAGCCGTGGGCTGCGTCCCAAACCGCGTACTTACCGTCTATATAGTAGCTCACATACATGTATTTCTCCTATTATATAGCAGGTAAGTACGCGGTTTGGGACGCAGCCGTGCTCTCTTGTTTGCCGTCAAACGGTTGAGCGCTGCCGTGTGTGATCGTGTCCTGTCGCACAATGCGGTGAAAACTCCCACACGATGTTAATAGTCTGATTAAGGTGTTTACATGTCTGTAACGCACGTCGATAATGCGACGAAAACAGGAATACTCCACACGTCTTAATTCCATTTGTGTTTACTTCGAGTATGACTTTAATCGGATTAAGGTCATCAATAATCGCTGTTTATATGCTAGTTTCTTAATCAGAGTATCGTCTTAATCGGGTTATTATCGGATTATTGTTGTCCATGTAAACATACTACATTATTATCTATAGGATCTGTTACATCTCCCTCTTGTGGTCTCCCAAAGCGATTACACCAGGCGATACTAAACAGGAGTCTAATAATAAATGTAAAACAGCGAGCAAATGCGAATGATCTATTCCAACGTAACGTTACCATAATCAATGTTTTAAAGACACATCAAGAAGATAATGTGCCGGTTAATAATCAATATATCGATGTGCTATGACGTCCCTAAAAGACAGATAGATAGACCGACAGACAGAGCAGACCAGATTACAGCAGACAGATGTACAAAAGTGAATAACATCGATTATCTCGTTACAATTCAATTCGGTTTTATTTGTATAGCGATTTTAACGGTGGAAGAGGGGGGTGTGGGGAGTCTTTGACTAGCGAGTCAGACGCCCGTGGCGGGGTGAGAGGTCTCCAGGCTCTCAGGGAGCAGACACACTGAGTACAGCGAGGCTTCAGCCACTTCTCGTTTGTGCCACTCGTTAGCGAGTCGTGCGCTAATATCACACAATTAGGAGGTGATACGTGCCCGGCGCTCAGCCTGCTGTCCTTCTGAAAGCCACCACACAGTGTCAGACTTCATTACCCATAATTACATCTGAGCATGAAGCGCGCACACACACACACACACACATATCTCTTTTCCTCAATCGGTTCTCTAGCTGTTTATCCTCTTGGTAAGTGTGTGAGATCTGTGACTACACATCTCACACACACACACACAGAAGATACGCGTGTGCTGCCACAGAAGGTCCGTATGCCGCAATGCTGATCTCATCAAGCCTCCAGTGGCGCAGAGCTAATCAAGTGAGACTGGCATATGTCGACTGACACAGGAAGAGAAAAACAAGAGCAAAAATCCGAAACTTTTCTACAGTAGGACACACCGGGAACGTGTGTAGAGAGTGATGTCACAGCCAGCCTCCTGCTGAACATCAGCCAAACACACAGAAATCAAAACGGAGACACGCACGCGTCTACACTTAACTCCCGACTCGGCACCTCCGTCTCTGTAGGAGTTTACTAGAGAACAGAGGAAAAGATTACAGCACTCTGGATGCGGGGCTTCTGCTAAATGCGGTGAATGGAAAGGGAAAAAGAGGAGAGGAGGAAAAGGAAGAGAGGCAGAAAGCACAAGAGAGAAGGAGCAGGAAAGGACAATTTCAGGAGAGAAGGAATGAGGAAAGAAAGTTGAGACTAGGAGAGGTATAGCGAGAGGAGGAGAAGATGATAGGAGGAATGGAGCAGAAAGAGGAGAAGATATAAAGGGATGAAGAGGAAAATAAGAGAAGAGAAGTGAAGAGAAGGATAGATGGGTGAAGAGAAGAAAGGATAGACGAGGGGTGTGTGTGTGTGTGTGTCGATGAGGGGTTCAGGGTGCGCCTCATTCATCTTGTGGTCCCTGAGCAGTCAAGCATGAACTCGTGCTGACAGCGCTACTCCACTACATCACAGTCTCTCTCTCTCTCTCTCTCTCTGTCTCACACACCTCCTTACAACAGTACATCAACACTCACACACATGTGCACAAACACACAATGTGCAGCAGGGCTGTGAAACCCCGTCAGATACGAGATCATGTTCTGGAAGTTTAATAGACATGTAGAAGTAAACGCTGCAGTATTATGTGAACATCAGCAACACACCACGCATTAAACAGTCAAAAGTTCAGCTGTTTTTTTTTTTTTTCCTTGACTCAATCAGTAGCGCTGAACTGATGCTTGACCGCAAGCCGCTGCTAATTAACACATTACCATGGCAACTCTTCTCCGAGTGATCCTGAGGTCTGCTGGAAATTCATATCTAGAGAGACGCTTGGGCCAAACAATCATCCGAAGAAATCATGAGACCTGCTGCACTTCATTACACTGAAGAATGCTTTTATTTGGACTTGCTAAATGTCAGTAATATGGTGTGTGTGTGTGTGTGGGGTGTGTGTGTGTGTGTGTGTGGGGTGTGCGTGAAAGCAAAAAACCTTTCAATGCACGCAACTTTCAATGCAAGCACTCTTTACAGCTGAGCAAATGTGTATCGGTATACCTAAACTGGAAGAAGGATGGAGGGAAGGATACGACTAAACTGGAAGGATGGATAAATGAATGGAAATTATTAAACTGGGAGCAGAGCGGGCGGATACGACTAAACTGGGAGCAGAGCGGGCGGATACGACTACAGTGGGAGAAGATCGAGCGGATATGACTAAACTGGGAGCAGAGCGGGCGGATACGACTACAGTGGGAGAAGATCGAGCGGATATGACTAAACTGGGAGCAGAGCGGGCGGATACGACTACAGTGGGAGAAGATCGAGCGGATACGACTAAACTGGGAGCAGAGCGGGCGGATACGACTAAACTGGGAGCAGATCGGGCGGATACGACTAAACTGGGAGCAGATCGGGCGGATACGACTGAACTGGGAGCAGATCGGGCGGATACGACTGAACTGGGAGCAGATCGGGCGGATACGACTGAACTGGGAGCAGAACGTGTTGATACGACTAAACTGGGAGAAGAACGTGTTGATACGACTAAACTGGGAGAAGAACGTGTTGATACGACTAAACTGGGAGAAGAACGGGCGGATACGACTGAACTGGGAGCAGATCGGGCGGATACGACTGAACTGGGAGCAGAACGTGTTGATACGACTAAACTGGGAGAAGAACGTGCTGATACGACTAAACTGGGAGCAGATCGGGCGGATACGACTAAACTGGGAGCAGATCGGGCGGATACGACTAAACTGGGACCAGATCGGGCAGATACGACTAAACTGGGACCAGATCGGGCGGATACGACTGAACTGGGAGAAGAGTGGGCGGATACGACTGAACTGGGAGCAGAACGTGTTGATACGACTGAACTGGGAGCAGATCGGGCGGATACGACTGAACTGGGAGCAGAACGTGTTGATACGACTGAACTGGGAGCAGAACGTGTTGATACGACTGAACTGGGAGCAGAACGTGTTGATACGACTGAACTGGGAGCAGAACGTGTTGATACGACTGAACTGGGAGCAGAACGTGTTGATACGACTAAACTGGGAGCAGATCGGGCGGATACGACTGAACTGGGAGCAGATCGGGCGGATACGACTAAACTGGGAGCAGATCGGGCGGATACGACTGAACTGGGAGCAGAACGTGTTGATACGACTAAACTGGGAGCAGATCGGGCAGATACGACTAAACTGGGAGAAGAACGTGTTGATACGACTAAACTGGGAGCAGATCGGGCAGATACGACTAAACTGGGAGAAGAACGGGCAGATACGACTAAACTGGGAGCAGATCGGGCGGATACGACTAAACTGGGAGCAGATCGGGCGGATACGACTAAACTGGGAGCAGATCGGGCGGATACGACTAAACTGGGAGCAGAACGTGTTGATACGACTAAACTGGGAGCAGAACGTGTTGATACGACTAAACTGGGAGCAGATCGGGCAGATACGACTAAACTGGGAGAAGAACGTGTTGATACGACTAAACTGGGAGCAGATCGGGCAGATACGACTAAACTGGGAGAAGAACGGGCAGATACGACTAAACTGGGAGCAGATCGGGCGGATACGACTGAACTGGGAGCAGATCGGGCAGATACGACTGAACTGGGAGCAGATCGGGCGGATACGACTAAACTGGGAGCAGAATGTGTTGATACGACTGAACTGGGAGCAGAATGTGTTGATACGACTGAACTGGGAGCAGATAGGGCAGATACGACTAAACTGGGAGCAGATCGGGCGGATACGACTGAACTGGGAGCAGATCGGGCAGATACGACTGAACTGGGAGAAGAGTGGGCGGATACGACTGAACTGGGAGCAGAACGTGTTGATACGACTGAACTGGGAGCAGATCGGGCAGATACGACTAAACTGGGAGCAGATCGGGCGGATACGACTGAACTGGGAGCAGATCGGGCAGATACGACTAAACTGGGAGCAGAACAGGTGGATGGACAGAAGTATGGACAGACAGATTCACGTGTACGCTTCTGGAGTTGAAGAGATGTCAGAATCTTACTCATGCCACATGGAAATATCAGTGACATCTAAATCCTACGCTTCATCTCAGCTACCAACACGGGGTCTCCAGGATCCTCAGTCTGCATGATGATCCTCAGTGTGAACTACTCGTCCTGGCTCTGCGAGAGAAAGCGGTAATTGTCTAATCTTTGAGGAGCGTGACAGCAGGAAACGCCCTGCGGTTCCACAGCTAATCTCATTACGCTGATTGTCTATTGGTGAGCATTACAGTGGGATCTGACGGAGTTACACACGTAGTGAGGAGTGGATAATCCGGGGGCGATCAAAGACTCTTCCACCATTACTCTCTCACTCCACCTTCCAGCGGGAGAAAGATATTCACCGCTCAAATAGAGATGTTTACTCATCCGGAAGGCTGAAATGACCCAGTGAGATGAAATCCAGATACATACCTAACTGCTCTCGAACTCCGTACCAATGCTAAATTACATCAACGTAAGGTTTTGCTAGTAGCCTACAGTCTTCATGGAGGTAACGTGAATGCCACTGGAGTGAAGGACAAACCAAAGATTGTAGACTTAAGATTTATAGAGTTTTAAAGTGTTGTACTGCCATCTGGTGGCCTTTAGTGTGACTGCAAAAGTGTGGTTAAAGCTGGTGTGATTTCTGCAGTCTTTTAAGATCACTGTACAAGTGGAGAGAACGATGCCCTTTATAATGGTGCCGGTGTAGTGTGTTTTAAAGGAAGAACTCACTCAGTGTGGCCCTGGAAGACGTTGACCGAGTGGATGGACGGATCTCTGAAGTCCCACAGGCGAAAGGTGGTGTCGCGAGATGAGGTGACCACCAGCCGCTGGGTGGGGTGGGTGCAGCAGTGCGTCAGCTCCTGATCGTGACCTGCACACACGCACACAAAAGGTCACACACCAAAGACTTCTTATCGATTACCGAAATTACAATCCGATCCAAAATATTTCTTTAACGGACTTTAAAAGATTCTTAACAGACACGCACGACTGACCTATACGGTCATGTGAAAAAATAAGTACACCCCATGGAAATTGTCTTTCTTTTTTTTTTACATATTTGTACAAGCAAATATTTCCTCTTTGAAACGGTGCCTATTAATAAAGTTGATACACTATCAAATGACAGACATTTTGTAGTCGTTTCACCATTTAAATGAACAAAAAACAGATCAGTCACATGGAAAAATTAAGTAAGTACGTTTATCACAGCTTCAAATCCGTAAAAATTATCATCAGGTGTTCAGGATTGAGTGCCAGTGATTAGAACCTGATTAGGGAGTGCAGGTGGAACCTGTCTTATTTCTTACTTTTACCCCTCTCGTGTCTAGTGTCTGGTGTTCCCTTTGTTATTGAGGTGTGTGGTGTCATCATGCCAAGATCTGAAGGGATCTGTAAGGCCTTCAGAAAAAAAAGACTGTGGATGCCTATGGGTCTGGCAATTAAAAAGATCTCCATATTATTTGAAATACATCATTCCACTGTAAGGAAAATCATCTACAAGTGGCGCAGATTTCAAACGATTGGCAATTAGTCCAGGACTGACCGTCCCAGCAAATTCAGCCCAAGAGCAGACCGTCTGATGCAAAAAGAAGTCTCCAAGAACTCCAAAATTTCATCACAGGACCTGCTAGTAAGTCTTGTAACTGATGCTTCTACAATCAGAAAGAGATTGCACAAATTTGACCTGCATGGCAGGCGTGCCAGAAAAAATCCTTTGCAAGACTACAGTTTGCCTACGAGAATACAGGGAAAGACCAGGCCTTTTGGAATAATTTGCTCAGGACAGACCAATCAAAGATAGAGTTGTTTGGCTACTGTAAGAGCAGACATGTTTGGCGCAGACCAAAGACGGCTTTTCAGGAGAAGCACCTCATACCAACTGTGAAGCACGGTGGTGGAAATGTTATGGTTTGGGGTTGCTTCACTGCTTCAGGGACTGGACAGCTTGCATTCATTGATTCACCTGTGAATTCTGCATCATATCAAAGAATGCTTGAAGATAATGTGAGGTCGTCTGTCTGAAAGTTGAAGCTGAACTGAAATTGGACCTTTCAACAGGATAATCATCCTAATCACACTAGCAAATCCAGCAAGGAATGGCTCAAAGAGAGGGAATGGAGGGTTACGGAATGGCCTATTCAAAGTATGGATTTGAATCCCATTGGAATGTTGTGGGGGGGATATATGAGAGTAAATCGCTGTTAAGCACCACCCACATGTGAGAGTTGTGCCAGATTGGTGAACGTAAACTTGCGGAGAGTTAAACGAAAACCCTGGCAGCGCATTCAGAAACCATGATCAGCGAAAACGAAGCTTAGGAAACTGTGAACAAAGAACGCTGGTTATTTGAAGACCATGCTACATTTTCGCCACTTCAGTTTCAGTTTCAGAGTGTTTTTCTTCTCTCTCATTGGATAATTTTATACATTTCTTGAAAAGTTATGTTCAATACGCCAGTTTTGGCACAAACTGAATTTCTTTTGATAGCTGCAATCAGTGTAGAAAGCAGGATTCTTCCTACAATTCTGTATGCAACAACTCACACGTATGGTTAAATGCCGTGTTTGGTTTTAGTTATACCCTGGGCTCCCTATAAGCAGAGTCGGCTATCGTATGTACTGAACGTTATTAACCGATCACTGAACTGAGCATTTCTTTTACACTGTAGGACCTGTGAGCGTGTGGACGAGTTCGGAGGTCTCCACGTCGTACAAATTGGCAGCTCGATCCCAAGAGGCAGTGACGACTTGTTTGCCGCCGACGAGCCAGTCGGCGGCGATGACCACGCCCTGGTGGCTCTTCAGAGTGGTGCTGGCTAAACGCACCGTGGGACACTCAGTGGGTCCATCCGCGTCGCCATCTGCATCGTCCTTATCGGAGAAATCCACGTCGTCATCCAGCGACGCCTGAATTCATCACGGAGAGAGCGAGAGAGAGAGAGAGAGAGAGAGCGAGAGAGAGTACTTCAGGAGAGCAAACAATGAGTTTATACTTTAATCTAATGACCTGGCGATGCTGTCCAAAGATAACAATACAGAAGGAAGTAGAGAGACAAGTTGAAGCTTCTCTTTACACAGTGCTGTGGCTGTTTGTCATATGATATAATCTGTATTATTATGGAGTAGAGGCACAATTGTGCAAAAGAGGGAGAGAAAAATAGTGAGAGAGACTGTGAATGAGAGAGAGGGTGAAAGAGTAAGCGAGATAGTAAAAAAAAAAAAGAAGGAAGAAACTGAAAGAGACGTAGAGAAGGAGAAGTTGTGTGTGAGAGAGAAAAGAGGGGAAGAGAAGTAGAGAGATGCTTTGGCAATACTGCATGTGAACAATCATGCCAATAAAGCAGTTTGAAATTGAAAATGGAAAAGTAGAGAGAATACGTGGAGAGAAAGACTGCGGAAAGGAGGTAGAGAGGGGGAGAAAGGGAAAGCAAGAATGGAGAGAGATAGTGTGTGTGTGTGGGGGGGGGGGGGGGGGTAAAACAGACTGTAAAAGAAATGGAGAGATTGGGGAAGGAGAAAGGGAAAGAGGAAGAGACCGTAAAAGAGTGAGAGAGAAAGAGAGAGAGAGGGAGAGAGAGATAAAACAAGAGAAAAGAGAGATGGATGTAGAGCGAGAGTAAGGAAAGGAGGAGCTGTGTGGCAGCACTCTGACTCTAAAACGTGGTTTAAAACACTCACGCTGGTGTCGGATGGAGGCTGAGGCAGAGGCAGCTGCACCATGTAGCGCCAGATGTGAGCTGTCTGATCACCAGACGCTGTGAGAAGGAACAAACACACACACACACACCAAACTTTTATCACTAGCATGTAGTGAGAATAAAACAGTGCAGGAATAACGCTAGTCTCTCATGTCATTTAGTTTGTCACTCGCGGGCGCGTCTACCATCGTTGCTACTATCGTCGCTTCCGGGCGCGTCTACCGTCGTCGTATCTACTGTAGTCGCTTCCGGGCACGTCTACCGTCATCATATCTTCTATCGTCGCTTCTGGGTGCGTCTACCGTCGTCGTACCTACCGTAGTCGCTTCCGGGCGCGTCTACCGTCGTCGTACCTTCTGTCGTCGCTTCCGGGCGTGTCTACCGTAGTCGCTTCCGGGCGCGTCTACCGTCGTCGTACCTTCTGTCGTCGCTTCCGGGCGTGTCTACCGTCGTCGCTTATGGGCGCGTCTACCGTCGTCGTATCTACTGTCGTCGCTTCCAGGCACGTCTACCGTCGCTTCCGGGCGCGTCTACCGCCGTCGTACCTTCTGTCGTCGCTTCCGGGCGTGTCTACCGTCGTCGCTTACGGGTGCGTCTACCGTCGTCGTATCTACGGTCGTCGCTTCCGGGCGCGTCTACCGTCGTCGCTTATGGGCGCGTCTACCATCGTCGTATCTACTGTCGTCGCTTCCAGGCACGTCTACCGTCGCTTCCGGGCGCGTCTACCGCCGTCGTACCTTCTGTCGTCGCTTCCGGGCGTGTCTACCGTCGTCGCTTACGGGTGCGTCTACCGTCGTCGTATCTACGGTCGTCGCTTCCGGGCGCGTCTACCGTCGTCGTATCTACTGTCGTCACTTACGGGCACGTCTAACGTCGCCATATCTACTGTCGGCGCTTACGGGCACGTCTACCGTCGCCGTATCTACTGTAGTCGCTTCCGGGCGTGTCTACCGTCGTCGTATCTACTGTCGTCGCTTACGGGCGCGTCTACCGTCGTCGCTTATGGGCGTGTCTATCGTCGTCGTATCTACTGTCGTCACTTACGGGTGTGTTTACCGTCGTCGTATCTATTGTAGTCGCTTCTGGGCGTGTCTACCATCGTCGCGTCTACTGTTGTCGCCTACCGTCATCGCATCTACTGTCGTCGCTTACGGGCACGTCTACTGTCGTCATATCTACTGTCATCGCTTATGGGCGCGTCTACTGTTGTCGCATCTACTGTAGTCGCTTCCGGGCGTGTCTACCATTGTCGCGTACGGGCGCATCTACCGTCGTCGCATCTACTGTCGTCGCTTATGGGCGCATCTACCATCGTCGCATCTACTGTCGTCGTTTACGGGCGCATCTACCGTCGTTGCGTCTACTGTCGTCGTTTGTGGCGCTTACAGGCACGTCTACAGTCGTCGCATCTGCTGTCGTCGCTTATAGGCGCATCTACCGTCGTTGCTACGGTCATCACTCGCGGGCACGTCTGCCGTCGTCGCTTGTGAAGAAAGCACTTTGAAGAGGATTCGCACTGTCCTCACTAACAGATCACACAAAAGGCAGTAACTATTCTAATTACACAGACAGACGAACCTGTTAGAGCCATCTGCTCTGTGGGGTGAAACTTGATCGAGTTAACTGCAAGGGGGAAAAAAAAGAAAGAATTTAGTCACAGCTGAAAGTCTGGATCGATCCGATACGTTCACATTCTGATATGAAAAACATTACAGAAACTTCCTGGGAAAACGACCCCATGCTTAAGGACGACACCACATTTACACATTCTCTGATTTATACAATAATTACAGCACAGTGTGGGTGACTGGTCTTGGAGCTGTTGATTAAGATCCTATACCAGCAGCTCTGACAGTAGTGCCGGCTCCAGGGCCAATCACAGCTTCTTGTGATGTGGTAAAGACTTTTATTTAAGATTTATTTAATATGTTTTATAATAGCTGCTCTAACAAATGATAACAGGAACTAAATTGTTTCACAGATTACGAACGCTGTGCCATTCTCTGGTTAATAAACAATCTAATCACTGCTATCGTATACGAGGAATAAAACACTTCGGAACACAACGCTGTAAGAAAATAATCAACTGCAGGGTGGTAAAAGTAACTCTGCTTGACATCACGCTACCCTGTCGTTGATTCATTTCCGAAAACAGCATGTCCTCAAAGTGCTTATTCCTTACTGCATGGAGCAGTATAGCAACACAACCTCCTTCATACATGCGATGCTGAATGCACTATCTACTACTAGAAAGCAGTGCTAGTGTTACCTCCTCTAAAGGACAAACCCCACCCCCTCATTGCTCACCTGATCCAGCATGACCAGCGTACTTGAGCAAGCACTTCCCTGTCTCGATGCTCCACAGCATAGCACAGTGGTCTGGGGAACAATAACACGCAGAGACACGCTGTCATTTTTAAAACGTAAAAGAGTCAGCAAGCAGGTTACGACATATGGTTTACTGTCCTGTACGCGTGTGATGAATTCAAGTTACTCCACATCACGAGAACCCTGTACGTAATATAAACACAATACAGTGTCCTCTGTCCTCCAGGTCCTGCACATTCTTCTACACATTTGAGCCCTTTCCAACAGCGGCTATATGATGTTCAGATCCGTCTTTTCACACCGAGGACACCTGAGGGACTCGTACACGACTATTACAAAAGGTGCAAACATTCAGTGACGCTCAAGAAGGCAACACGATACATTAGGAGCCAGGGGGGGGTGTAAACTTTTGAACAGGATGATCGATTATTTTTTTTGTCTTCTGGGAAACGTGTTAATATCTTATGTAGCTTCTGAAGGGCGGTACTAAATGAAAAATCTTTAAACAAAATAACAGTTTACACTGATCGTCCTGTTCAAAAGTTTACACCCCCCCGGTTCTTAACGTATCGTAAGAAAATAAAGTGTATTCGATACACAAAACGTTTTAACCCTTTCAATTCGATAATTATCGCATCGAGCGTGACTCTGTGTTTTCATTTTTGTGATTATTATGATTTCTATCCGAACTTGGCAAAAAGATTTATTGACTTTTTTCCTGTCGTCATATTTCTCTCCAATGAATGAAGGAGTTTTACGCATGCGTTTTGAGCCCTACCCAACCCTCAGACAATGTTATTTCCCCCTCACTGTTTGGCTAGTTTAATTTGATGAAACAAAACAAAACAAAACAAACGAAACAACAAAAAAAAAATCTACACTACCAGTAAAAAGTTTAGACACACTCAGTCTTTATTTATTTATTTCTCTCCACACTTTAGAATAACAATGAAGTCATCAACACTCTGGAGTAACACAGATGGAACTACGGGAATTAAGTCGTGATAAAAAAAAATCGAAATAAATCGAAATAATTTAGTATTTTAGCATCTTCAAAGTCGACGCACTTTTTGCCTAGAATTTCCAGAAATGTATTCTTGGCGTTTTTCCTCACCCGATTTCTTGAGGAATTTCCCCGAGATGCTTTTTAAACAGTATTAAAGGAGTTCACACCGACGCCGAACTCTCATCGGCTGCTTTTCCGAATATTTCGCTCCGAGTCGTCCGTTTAAAACAATATTTCTTTGTAAATAACATGTTAGTCATCTAATGAAAGGAATGAATACGTTCACACGTTTAATCACACACCTTCGGATCAAAAGGTTTTTAAGATCACGAGAAACGTTTCAGTCGGGTGTCCACAAACTTTTGACCGGGAGTGTGTATCGCTCTGATTCAGATTTGATGCCTTTGGTTAAGCTGTGTAGAAAGGGAGTAACTAGTTGAAAACGTGTAAGTGTATGTGCAATATCCTTGTCACGAAAATAATGATAAATCACAGTGATAATAATAATAATAATAATTATAACATTATCATACTGTAATTTTGTTTTTCATTTATATTTGTTCTTTGGTAATATTTCTTTTGCTTTCTTTTCTTTTTTGTGGTCCGATGTAGCCTGCTCCTCAAGCCTAAACGTTGTTTTTTTCACGACTTTTGGGTGTGTCTTATGTAAACAACATGCATATGATGGTGAATTCAAGCCTGGCGTATGCATATAGTATGAAAATAAGGGGTCGTGTGACGCTCCTGATGCTCTCTAAGTGTTCGATGAGGAAGAGCCACTGAGTGGTGCATCGTGGGAGACCGTACCTGCAGAGGCAGTGCCCAAAACCAGTGGCTGTGTCCTGGTCACGCTGAGGTCCCATATGCCGTCCCTGTGGCCTACGTACTCCTTCACCAGCTGGCACACGGCACGCGATGTGGTGGCTTTGAAACTGGACACGATCTAGAGCGATTACAGGAAGAATGAGAATCTGGATACACACACACACACCTACATATACACACGTATAACAAAGTAGGAAGCTAAAAAGGTGCAGCGTGAAGCCTGGGGTCATCTCGACTAACCAAACACTATGGTCTAAGCGTAGGTCCGCTAAGGCAGCATGTTCACGCTCCGCATGTTGCCTTGAGAGCGTTCACAGCAACACGAGCTCTCACACTATATCAGGCTGTATGGGAGATAAGTGTGGCCTGTGCTGGCGAGCACTTCAATAAGCACTTAAAAAGCAACGACGCTGGCGTGAGACGAAACCATGAAGAGTGCAAATGAAACAAATAATAACAACATCCACAGTCAGCTGTGAGGAACAAACGCAAAACATCAAAACATGGAGCCTTAAACAGAGGTTCGGTTTTAGTCAAGCAATCGTCTAGCACGACATAAAGTACCAAGGAGCGCGCATTCGTGAGCCCGAACCTGCACGAAGACTCGAAATAAACTTAACGATTCGAACGCGTTCCCTTTTCTTAACCTGAAAGGAACCGGTGGAAATGGAAGTTCTCAATATTACAACGTTCCTCAAACTCCAGAGCTGAAGAAGCTCCTTGTCCGAGCGCTCACCTACAGAACCTGTTTGAGACGTAGAAATGTACAACGTAAAGTCCATTTTGAGCGGCCGTGTGAGCTGAGCATGCTCAAACAAAGCAGCAAAAAAGGTGCAGCTCTACACGTCATGGCATTTCTACTGCTTTCTGCTCTCTAGAGAAATGAAAAATGAAACAAATGGGTTAAAGGAACCAGTAACACAAACTAGATCCCAGTGTTTAAGACTCTTTTTTGGTCCGTGCGGTGGAAGAGTAAATCCGGGCCTGTTAAAGGTCTGGAATGAAGCTAATAAAGGACCAACTTTTCTGATCATTATAATACACACCAAACCAAGTCTTAAAAATGGCGTATTAAATGCAGGGGTGGACAAATCAGTAACTCTGGCACTCAGGAGAAGAGCTTGTCTGCTATTCATTTATTATTTCAAAATCGTCTGGTAGATGAATAGGTTCAATAAAAATGAAGAAAAACAAACCAACCCTCCCTATGGACGTCCGTATGCACTACTCCAGAGCTGAAGAAGCTCCTTGTCCGAACGCTCACCTACAGAACCTGTTTGAGACGTTGAAATGTAAAACGTAAAATCCATTTTGAGCGGCTGTGTGAGCTGAGCATGCTCAAACAAAGCAGCAGAACAGGTGCAACTCTTCGGGTCATGGCAACCCTGTAAAATGATGAGGTTGGGTAGCTTCATGTATCTCAGAGGAACCATGTATTAGCAGTCACCCTTCCTGAGTGGTAGCAGTCATGTGATTGAGGACAGTTAGATAATGGGTGGGGATTTCCAATTAACCAAAGGCTTTGTCTTTGTGCATCGCTCTTCGCCTGAAAAGACGTAGAGTGAAATGAAAGAGGTTGTGGGTAAAGCCTGGGTTTGCCCCCAAGCAGTTTCAACAGCTCCGAGAAAGAAGGACTTCTTAAGGTAGGAGACGTGGTAAGCTAAGTCCGTTATTACTGTAGATCATACATTATGAACAATATTTTTACGCAAACGTAAGTTATAATCATCTGTTGTGATTTCGCTTCTTACTTCATGAAACAGAATACGGAAAATGGCGCATGGTTAGCAGACTTCAAATAGCCTTCTTTCATCTCAGAAATATTGCTTAAGAAATATAATGTCGCTACATGATGCAGAAATATTATTATTGTACTGCCTGACTGTCTGGATGTTCCAGTAGGAGCATAAACAAGCTCCAGTTAGTCCAGAACGCTGCTGCAAGAGTCCTTACTAGAACCAGAAGATATGTCCACATCACCCCGATCTTATCCACACTGCAATGGCTAGCAGTAAAATTTCACATCGATTATAAAATACTACCATTGACCTATAAAGCTCTGAATGGTCTCGCGCCACAGTACCCGAGCGAACATTTGGTCTTTTATGAACCGCCACGCCTACTTCGATCAAAAGATGCAGGATATTTGTTGGTACCTTGAATAGTGAAGGCTACAGCAAGGGGCAGAGCTTTCTCTTACAAAGCCCCACAGTTATGGAACAGCCTTCCAATTAGTGTTTGGGACTCAGACACAGTCTCAGTGTTTAAGTCCAGGCTGGAAACATATTTGTTTAGTCGAGCTTTTTGTGAATAGTTTTTCTTTAGGTAAAGGAGCAGATCTAGAGGCTCACAGGGATAGAGTGTTGTGGTGAACTGGGATGTTTGGATGCTGAAGCCCCTCCACTTTCACGTCTTCACCCAGGTTTGTTGATGGTGGACTGGCTGGCTGCTTTATGTCCCAGAGAGCCCTCATGTCTGTGTTACCTTCTGGCTTTCACTTTAGTTACACTGTCATAGCTAGTCTTGATGGAGTCCCTGCTTGCACTCACACAAAGTACATTATCCTTAACCATTACAGGACAATAACCATACCTAATAATCTCTCCCTCTCTCTCCCTCTCTCCCTCTCTCTTTCTGTCGAGCTACACATGATACTCCTGAGATGCCAGTGATCCTGACCCCTTCTGCTCTCCGGACCTGACTGATCCATCCGGATGCCCTACTTCTGGTTGGAGTTCTCATCAGTTGGAAGTCACATGCTGCTGCTGAGGATGTCCCCATCATCATTGAGATCACTGAGATTACTGATGATGGTACCACTTAAAAACTATAAACATGGCTTTGGACCTCAATTCATATGAACAGTTATGCTATGATGGCGAGGACTGCAATTACTACGATAGCTTTAGGACTGTAATTACCACAATCAGTTTTGCACTCAAGTCTCCATCAGTGATCAGTGGAGAAGTTCAACAAAACAGACTTCATGTAGAAACTGTAATGAATTTCCTGGTTACACAACTGCACTATTTGACCATGTAGTATTAGCACATTTATAGAAGGGGTGTATTTATTTATTCACGGGTTCCCTTTAGAGTCTGGTTCCTTCCTCATATCGTCTTAGGGAGTTTTTCCTCACCACCGTCGCCTCTGGTTTACTCATTAGGGATCAATTCATACATTTAATATCTATATCCTGAATTTCTATATATATATATCTGTAAAGCTGCTTTGGGACAATGTCCACTGTTAAAGGCTCTAGACAAATTAAACTGAACTGAACTAGGGTTAGCTAATGAAGTCATGATTTGTCCACCCCTAACGCAAAACAAACAAACAACCAAAAAATCTCCCTGTAGTTAAAGTGAGATTTTCATAAAACGTGTTGGGCAAAACTTTCAAAAAAGAAGTGACAACAGTTTCAACATGGACCGATCAAGAGCCTTGGGAAAACACCTGATGATTTTCATTTTGAAGCAGAAAATCATTTTTATTTATTTATTTTTTTTTTTGCAAATAACATCCTAGAATATGTCCTTTGTAATAAAGGAATACCACAACACAGAACTATCCAAGCAGGGGAATCAGTCCTTAAGGGTGAGATGTGATCACTGCTTATGCAAAGACACCACTGTTTTTCCACACTTTTCTATTTTATGTAAACCACAAAAAAAAAAAAAAAAAAAATCCCTTTTCTATATTTTTCTCTGTAATTAATAATCTGATAATCCCCCTGGCAGTGAGATAGTTCATGCATTCTGGTGTACACAGGAGGAGGAGGAGGAGGAGGAGGAAGAGGAGGAGGAGGAGGAGGAGGGGGAGGAGTCAAGCACATTACCCATGAATCTCCACCCCACAACTCCCAGTTCACCACATTGAAGTTTCGAGGTCCACCTACTTTGCCGTGGAAAGAATTTGAACGCTAAAATCAGTGAGAGTGAGAGAAGAGAGCAGTTTCAATCCAACTGAACCACAGGAAAGGACACAAAGAGCTCCAGTTGTTCAGGATGGGTACTAACTGGAACTAAAGCTAATGACAATCACAATTCAGGTCAAAAGAATCATTTTAAACCAATCACTTCATACAGAAAACAATTTGCAGTGAATGCGTGTTATAATGATGATGATTGCTCGAGTCGCTTTATCGCGGCAAACGGTCACTGCGTTCGAGTTTGGAAAACTTGCTCGCGCCGAGTTACACACTTTCGACATACACTCAAGTTATAATTTAAACCTCCCGCCAATTTCGACTGATACACGACAGATGATGAAGTCTTAAGGCTGGAATATATTTGCTTTAAACTAGGTGCGCATGTACACAAAATGGCTGCCGCGCGTATCTTGCGATCGCTCGGACCGTCGCTTGGGCACATCCTCAGTGTGTTTAACGTCACAGTTCGACAGACAGGGAAGGTCCGGCTCTGATTTTCCACAAAGCTTTTGTTAACTATGTCCAGTACGATATAAAACACATTGTTATGTAAACGTTTATAGGGAGAAGTACTGAACAAAACATACTGAAAAGTACAGATATACTTAACTATTAAGACCGGAGACATGAAAACTGTTCCCGATACCAGTATTAATGAAAAAAGACAAATAGACTAATATAATTCACAGTGGTAGACAAATGACAGGTTGTTTAGCTCGCCTACTGGCCAAGTGAAAGCTCCAATGCGCTGTACAGTCATGATTTGGTTTCCCGGGAAACCCACTGGGCTAAGCAAAAAAAAAAAAAAAGTGGTAGCTAACGTAACGTAATAACGGGACATTAATGACTTTATGAATTCCTGGGGAAAGGATGACTGTCCTTCTCACATCCACAATCGTTATCGTCTACATTTTGTGCTCAAGCAAGGCATTAGTGAACATTTCAGATTGTTTGTAGTAAGCAGGCGAGTTGTATAAAGGCTTTGCGCTGGATCTGAAAGGATCGAACTAGAGGTCGACCGATCGATCGGTTTTGCTGATTAATATCGGAACGGATAACTGATCGCTGGAACTGTCAGTTATCGGTGAAAATCCACACTGATAGTTTTTCCCGGTTGCGTCCGTTGCGGGAGCGGCCGAGAAGGGTCCGCTGTCATTATACGGTACAAGAGCGGCCTCTAGAGGCCAAAAAAAAATCGCATACCAATTTCGTTGTGTTAGTTTAAGTGGTTTTTTTTTGGTTTAGTTTGGATGTATATCTTTTATTTATGTTAATATTTAATATATATTAATATTTATATATTTATTTAATTTTTAAAAAGAACAGTACATTTTCATGGTACAGTCAGTACTGTTTATTTCTGTAATAAAGTTCAGCAATATTTTACTTTGAGTGTTTTCATTCAGCATCAACATTTAAAAGCATCGGTTGATTAGTCGGTTATCCGCAGGTACTACAGTTACGGGTATCAGTAAAATCGCCAGAGCCATATCTCCCTGCAGTTCTCACCTGGTTTCCCACTGAAGCTAAGCAGGTTGAGCCTGGACAGTACCTGGATGGGAGACCTCCTGGGGAAAACTAAGGTTGCTGCTGGAAGTGTATTAGTGAGGCCAGCAGGAGGTGCTCAGTCTGTGTGGTGGTAATAATAATAATAATAATGCCCCAGTACAGTGACAGGGACACAGTGATCAGATGAGACATTAAACAAAAAGTCCTTACTCTCTGTGGTCATTAAAAATCCCAGGACACTTAAAAAAAAGAGTAGTATAACCCCCATGTCCTGGTGAAATTCCCCCATTGGCCCTTCTCTATCCTGGCCCCCTAATAATCCCCATCTGAATTGGCTACATCACTCTCTCTTCTCCACTAATATCTAGTGTGTGGTCTCTGCCGTCGCATCATCCAGCTGGACGCTACACACTAGTGGTGGTTGAGGAGGACCCCCACTCCCCCATACAATATAAAGTGCTTTGGGTGCCTAGAAAAGCATTATATAAACCTAAATTTTATTATACAATCAGTCGACCTCTAGCCTGTGTGTTCCTGATTCACAAAATACCGTATGTTATTAGTAGGCTTGGGATCCACGCATCAATACGCAGGAAATGTTCAGTAATTTTCAAAAAGAAATACTGGCCTCTGCAGCGCATCCATAAATGTATACTATTGATCCAACACGGACTAGACGGAGCCGTATTACGTGCCAGAGGAGTGATCAATTATTATCTACAGGATCTGTTATATATGTTTTATATATACGTACACACACACACACATACACACACACACACATATTATATATATATATATATATATATATATATATACATACACATACATACATACATACATACATACACACACATATATATCAATAAATAAAATAAGACATAACGCACTACAACACACTACAACGCACTAGAATACACTACAACACACACGGGAGCACAAATATCTGATTCATAATCTATGTCTAATCCGATTGTCTAATTTCTTTTGCCGCTAAGTAGCGATCTAATCTGCATGATGACAGACAGGCAGCCACTCCAGACAGGACAGCGAGTGTAAACAGAGATGTGTAGGTGTTTCAGCGTAGCAGGAAGATCACAGACACACTCGTACCTTGCTGGTGGAGGCTTTGTATGTGGTCTTCAGTTTCTGGGACAGCTGACTCGTACTGTGACTGGCTGTTTAAATCAGAAACACACATTTGCTTTATTCTATAGAAACAATTATATCCAGAAATAACCTATGTGTGTTATTTGAATAAACTAGTTTAAATGTTAGCCGAGTCTTGTACCTTTAGTCTTCAGTGCTCCTTTACCCATGTCTCCTCCATCGACAGTCTGACCCTCACCGGCCAAGCGCTCGTTCAGGGACTCGATCTCTCGCCTCACTACACAGTTAGCATCGGTGTGTTAGTATCACTGAGCCGGAGTCAGTGTGTTAGTGTCACGGTAACAAGTAGGGGTGGGTGAAAGGACAGAAATATTACATTACCATACTTAACGACATTCAAGTATATGGCCTAAAGTATGTGGACACATGAACATCACACCAGTATGTGGTTCTTCCACAAACTGTTGGAAGCACACAAGTATATAGAATGTCTTCGTGTGCGGTAGCATCACGATTTCAGTTCGCTGGAACTAAGAGACCCAAACCTGTTCCAGCATGACAGTGCGCCTGTACACAAAGTGAGCTGCACGAAGACATGGTCTGAGAAGGTTGGACTGGAAGGACTCGAGTGTCCTGCACAGAGTCCTGACCTCAACTCCACTGAACACCTTTAGGATGAACTGAAACTGGAGCCTCCTCGACATCCCGACATCAGTGCCCGATCTCACTAATGCTGAATGAACACAAATCCCCACAGTCACGCTCCGAATTCTAATAGAAAGCTTTCCCAGAAGAGTGGAGGAGGTTATTATTATGGAGACTTCGTTTACCCAGAGTACATCTGGGTAGTGGAAACCTCAAGCATAAAAACCTCTAACACCTCAAATACATGAATATCCTGGTACATATTTACTCTGCTGGTCTTAAATCTTAAATCAGTGCTGTGGTCATAAGGAGAAATTCTGTTGCTCTGGAAAGGGCTTCCTGGCTGCAAGAAGTTTGAGAACCGTTGATCTAGTGCACTAAATAGGGTCTTTATACAATTTAGACAGCCCTATTAGTCGCACCTTCACCGGTGTACACTGCGTCAGAACTTCAAACTTCTACTCACGCTCGATATTCTCAAGGTAGAGGTTCTCAAACTCTCGTTCGATCTGTCCGAACAGGTCGAGTAAGGTGCTCCTCAGCGCCATGGGCAGCTTGGAATCCTACATGAGAAGGACAAACAGAACAAACACGTCGGCTCATGAATACCGAATACTTCTTCATCACACACAGACATGCAAACAAACAGCAGACAGGAGTGTCAGATGGAACAGAGATTGGATTTCCAAATCAGACTCTAGTAGGAAGGAATAAAACGCTTAGGGGTGTGGTGTTCTGGGAAAATCATCAATGAAAGGACGACGTGATGAAATTTTCTCTTTATTAAAGAAAGACATCTCGTACGTTTTATCCATTTATAGTCGTATTTAATGCTGGGGAACATCCATGAAACAAGTTATGTGGCTTAGATCATGTGGAGCGAACTAACGTGATCCATATAAACCAAACCTGTGATTTGAATTCCAGCTAGAACTACTATCAGAGCTCGAGAAAATTAATCGACGCCTTCCGACCAATCGGAATCAAGAACTCAACAGTGCTATGGCGTAAGATTATATTCATATGCGATGCACTTCGTTTAAGCACCAGTAGTCGTTCTGACTGAGAAGGTCGAACAAACACACCTCCGTAGCCGTCTCTTCTCCACCAATAACCAGCTTACCTCCATTCTTAAAAGAGAAAACAGTGTCCAGATAAACTCTCCACAAATCACAGGGCAAAAACAAGCGCACTTCCTCCTTCCCTCATCGTGAGGTGGTGTGAAAGAGGGCTGGACCGACACTCGCTAGAACACAGCCTGAGTGACGGCGCTAGGTCAACCACCCTCCACTCTGTCATTGCCATATGCACACACACACACACACACACACACACACACACACACTCTCTCTCTGAGGTAGAAAAGGGGGGTGAAAAAAAAGCTAATTAGCAAACAACCTCCCCCAGCCTCTTATTGTCCCAAGGTCACTCAATCCTAAAAAGTAGAAGCCCTCATGGTCACTAGCCATAATGCCAGTACTGAGAGACAGAGTATCATAATCCGCACCGAGAGTTTACAGAGAGGCCTGTCAATCAACAGCCGGTCAGCAGGCAGCACAAAGAGCCAGTCAATAGAATAATCAAGAGCAAACATGCAGCGTTTATTAAAATTTGATGAGTTCCTGGAACGCTGGAGCTCTGAGGTGCAACACGCTAACGACATAAAAGCAGTAAACACTTAGACGGATTAAAAGACCCAGCAGGAATGCTCTTATGCTCCGAATTCATACGGGGAACGTATAACTGGCTGCAAATTCAATCTTAACGCACACTGAAATTAAAACAAGAAACGTGCTTCTCAATTGTAGCTCCTCTGAGAAGGAGGATTGCGATTATATTAGAGTACAGTTGAGTAAAAGCAGCACTGTTAATCACCTCTTTTGGTGCGGCATAAAACTTGGATTTGTGTATTCAGCTTGTGAAGTCGCAAAAGAAGCCTCGATGTCTCTGAGACGTCAGAAAAGAGGCTCTAAGGCTCTACGATTTCACGAAAAACACAAAAGGGGCTCTGTGATGTCATAAAGGCTCTACGGTCCTGTAATATCATAGAAGAGGCTCTAAGGCTCTGCAATGTCACAAAACAGGCAGTGCTGCTCTGTGAGGTCATAAAAACAGGCAGTGCTGCTCTGTGATGTCATAAAAAGACTAATGCTCGGTGACATCATAAAAACAGGCAGTGCTGCTCTGTGATGTCAGAAAAAGACTGTACTGCTCTGTGATGTCATAAAAACAGGCAGTGCTGCTCTGTGATGTCATAAAAAGACTAATGCTCGGTGACATCATAAAAACAGGCAGTGCTGCTCTGTGATGTCAGAAAAAGACTGTACTGCTCTGTGATGTCATAAAAACAGGCAGTGCTGCTCTGTGATGTCATAAAAACAGGCAGTACTGCTCTGCGATGTCAGAAAAACAGGCAGTGCTGCTCTGCGATGTCGTAAAAACAGGCAGTGCTGCTCTGCGATGTCGTAAAAACAGGCAGTGCTGCTCTGCGATGTCGTAAAAACAGGCAGCGCTGCTCTGCGATGTCGTAAAAACAGGCAGCGCTGCTCTGCGATGTCGTAAAAACAGGCAGCGCTGCTCTGCGATGTCGTAAAAACAGGCAGCGCTGCTCTGCGATGTCAGAAAAACAGGCAGCGCTGCTCTGCGATGTCAGAAAAACAGGCAGCGCTGCTCTGCGATGTCAGAAAAACAGGCAGCGCTGCTCTGCGATGTCAGAAAAACAGGCAGCGCTGCTCTGCGATGTCAGAAAAACAGGCAGCGCTGCTCTGCGATGTCAGAAAAACAGGCAGCGCTGCTCTGCGATGTCAGAAAAACAGGCAGCGCTGCTCTGCGATGTCATAAAAACAGGTAGCGCTGCTCTGCGATGTCATAAAAACAGGCAGCGCTGCTCTGCGATGTCATAAAAACAGGCAGCGCTGCTCTGCGATGTCATAAAAACAGGCAGCGCTGCTCTGTGATGTCATAAAAACAGGCAGCGCTGCTCTGTGATGTCATAAAAACAGGCAGCGCTGCTCTGTGATGTCATAAAAACGGGTAGCGCTGCTCTGTGATGTCATAAAAACAGGCAGCGCTGCTCTGTGATGTCATAAAAACAGGTAGTGCTGCTCTGTGATGTCATAAAACATGTTGTACTGCTCTGTGATGTCATTAAGCAGGCTGTACTGCTCTGTGATGTCATTAAGCAGGCTGTACTGCTCTGTGATGTCATTAAGCAGGCTGTACTGCTCTGTGATGTCATTAAGCAGGCTGTACTGCTCTGTGATGTCATTAAGCAGGCTGTACTGCTCTGTGATGTCATTAAGCAGGCTGTACTGCTCTGTGATATCACAACAGAGGTTGTACGGATTCGTGATTTCATAGCGTCTTTACTGCTATGCGATGTTACAAAACAGGCTTGACGACTGACGTATAGTATACGTGCTACCATAACTACGTTTGTGCTGGGGAGAAAAGCTGCCGTTATGATACCGCCACATTGTGACAGGTTTGGCTGTTTGACCACTGAAAACATGATAACGAACATCGGGACACTCTTAATAAATCCTGCCGCCGGAAGGACATGGGGACGCATCGATATTTGTAACGATCTTGGCATTAAAGTGAAATGTCTAGAGATTCTCCTACTACCTTGGGCATATAAAAAGAACATCTTAAAGAATTTACAGTTCTACAGATCATTTCTAAAGCTCATTTGTAAACCCAGAAATCAGCAGGACCTCCTGAAATCCTTGAACAAGTTGAATAGGTTTACAGTTTGACTCGACACGGCGTTAATGTGTCACTGAAGGGCCATGTTTGCATAAGGAAGGTCGTTTGATAACGCTTTACGACAAAGAGGAACACGTAACTACACTTCTCCATCCATCAAAGAACATCTGGTAGACAAACAGCCGTTCCGAGATCTGAGCTCTTGCGTTAACGGAGCTTGAAAACGCTGGTCAACGTGCACAACGGGCGTGTCCTGCGTGGTTTGTCTACATCTCGGTTTAGATCCAATGGCTCTTACAAACACAAAAAGCACACACGACGCAGCACAAAGCTCCACACTGTCCTTCTTACAGGCTTTCTAACATTTACGGCGCTCGCTCCTTTTAACAGCGATCGGATTCCGCCCGCCTTGCTTTGGATAAAAGCGTCTCGAGGAAATCGAAGAAGCTGATTAACGGGAAAAGCCTGCTGAGGGGCGCAAATGTTTTCCATCTTCAAGCTGTGAAACTGCAAGATGTATTAAGGTAAAGGCATGCATTCAAAACACAAAATGACCAGACAATAATAAGAAGAAGAAGAAAAAGAAAAAGAATGATAATCATAATGATAATTCGACAGCTTTTAGATAAATATGTTAAAACACCTTTTTTTAAAAAAAAAAAAAACGTAAAATATATAAATTTTTTACAGCATGTAGATCTAAAGTGGCTACAGAGATTATAATCTAAACTTCGTAGGTCTGATTCTGACACACACACACACACACACACACACACGTCAGGGCTGTAATGTAAATATGTGCAAATGAATGGTGATAGAGAGAGAGAGAGAGAGAGAGAGAGAGAGAGTGACAGAGAGCGAGAGGAAGAGAGAGAGAGCGAGCGAGAGAGACAGAGGGAAGACGAGAACAAGACAGACAGAAAGAGAGAACGAGAGAGAGAGGACGAGAAAGAGAGCGAGTGAGAAAGAGAGTGACAGAGAGAGAGAACGAGAAAGAGAGCGAGAGAGAGGACTCGAGAGAGGATAATTGGAGGAATGAAGCGAGTGATATTGGGGAAAGGAAGAGGTAAGCGTACGGACCTGAGCCTCCAGCATGTCTCTGTGGATGGAAGGCCGCTCCTGCTCGGTGCTGTTGGTCCTCCGGATGGAGAGGCTGTGAGACTTGCGCTTCTGCTTGGCTTGACGGGCGACTGCGCTGTTTCCGCTCTCTACAGGCATCACTCCTCAGTGACGTCCTCCTGCGCGCTTCCTACCTGCAACTGAGCAGTCACCCCCAACACACACACACACACACACACACACATTTACCCTGGCACACTCCAACAGCAGCACAGGCTTTTATCTCTGGGAAAGGAACGCTGGTGCTCCATTTAAGACGGATAATGTGTTTACTAATGGGATGTGTTACAATGCGGCAAGAACGACTGGATTCCTTCACTCCTTATCGCTCCGTCCTTATCATCTGCTATCATCAAAAGCAAAGAGAAACACTTCACCGTAAACTACACCAGACACACACACATCACTATGGAGGTTTGTGTTTTATTATTTCATTGAACCCTTGTGTGTCCTTACGGACATTTCTGTTGGGGTTTTTTATCATCATTTTGTCTGTGTTAATGCAAACAGCAGAAATTTTGCAAAAGGTGTGTATTTCATAAATCTATTTTCAACTAACCCTTACCTTGTCCTTACCTTAAGGACAAAGATGTCCCCATTGAATCCCGTTCAAACTGCAATATTTAATCCCCGTACTGTTTATACTTAGAAAAGCATGCATGTTGTGTTACTAGGCTTTTATTTTGTTTACAAGCTTTCAAAACATTGCATTTTGAAACATTTTCTGAAACGTGTAGTATTTGCTCAGGTTTCGTCTCTGGGGAAAATCCGTGCTTTCCCTTTTTTCTGATTGTGCTGTATTATAGAGCGCCGCAGAACGACTGAATAAATGATGCGGATATAACTGTGTGTGTGTGGATATCAGAGATGTGGTTTGTATGCGTGCACTGAAAATCTGACGTGTGCGGACAGTTTGAAAGAAAGAAATGAGATCGTACCGGAAACCACAAATCCCGTCGAACGTATACGCGTCGAAGAAGGTTCCTGATCTTTGCATCATGTAAAGAAACCGTCGTTTAACGGGTTAAAATTCTGAAAATGAATCAAGGTTTGGGCGTTATGATCAGAACTGATACTGGTGTAAATTAAATAAATAAATAAATAAATAAATAAATGATGTCGGTGAAAGTGGGAAAAATTATTAATATATATAATATTTGACAGTTTTTTGGACATGGACATTTCGGTCCTCTATGGACCTATGTGCGACTTTTTTTAATTGACGCACAAGGGTTCAAAAGTTTACACAAAAGGTCAAAGATGGAAAAAAAAAAAAAAAGATTGACATGGACACAACTAGAACAAATATTTCAGATTTACAGCGGTTCGCAGATCTAGTGCGAAAGTCGATTGATCTGGGATCACTAACTCGCTGGGTACTAAATTCGCCAACTATCACGTCCTAAACAGTGTCCGAGATTAGAACGAGTGTGTCCCAAACGGTAGTACGTTGAAACGAGTCTCCCGGAAGTACTACTCAGACGATCTACTATTTCCGTGGACACTTTTTCCAGCGAATATCGCTTAAATACGACTATTTCAGTTTCAATAACGAGTGAAGAAAAGCTGAAATGCAACGAGGAGCTTGTTTGAGCATAATTTTATGCTTGATGAGCATAACTAGGCAACGACGTTAGTATGTCCCGGTACTTACCTACTCTCTCGCTGTACATCTTCACAAAGTGATTACATACCTTTAGCGCGTAGTAGAAGTAGGCGAATTGGGACGCACGCGATAACAACCGCCTCTTTTGTTTCGTTCGTTTATTTTACATACGTATTTTACAGAAACATCCAAGACGGATTGGGCGCGCTGATATTTTTAAACGTTCCCGGGAGCCGCATTTAGACAAGCCAGGTTTAAATGGATATGTTGATATAGTTTAGTCTTTTTCGCTGTCCTGACACGCTGCACGAGAACTGGACGTGGAGTTGGGTCTCGAATCGCAGTGGTATTCTTACGCGCTATTCGAGATGGTTATTGAGTACGAACACGGAACTGTTTTCCGATTACGGTTAACGTTTGAATGGTTAGAACCTCTCGAACCTACCAACAGCTCTGTTTTGCGTACCAGCCTTCCGGATTCTCCAGATTAGTAAACACATTTGAGGTCAGAGTTTCGTTTCGAGAAGTAGTTCGTGACAACAAGAGTCTCGGCCGATGTGGACGTCACGTGAACGAATTGTTCCTGTTCCTGTTCCTGTTCCTGTTTCTGGTGGCTTAGTGGTCAGTGTGTTCGCCTCACACCTCCAGGGTCGGGGGTTCGATTCCCGCCACTTCCCTGTGTGTGTGGAGTTTGCATGTTCTCCCCGTGCTGTGGGGGTTTCCCCCGGGTACTCCGGTTTCCTCCCCCAGTCCAAAGACATGCATGCTAGGCTGATTGGCGTGTCCAAAGTGTCCGTAGTGTATGAGTGGGTCTGTGAGTAAGTATGTGATTGTGCCCTGCAATGGATTGGCACCCTGTCCAGGGTGTACCCCGCCTTGTGCCCAATGCTCCCTGGGATAGACTCCAGGTCCCCCGCGACCCAACAGGATAAGTGGTATAGAAAATGGATGGATGGATGATTTGTCCTTGGCTGTATTATCATTTGTTTTCCTCATCTTTATTCGGAATATGATGAAAGTCGGTGTAAAAGTAGACGTGTCGAGGGAACGTGGATATTGAATATCGAACGTTTTCCATTTCATTCTACTCAAACGAACAAAATGACTCGGATAAAGATTCGTTCATTTTGGTGTGGATTCAGATATCCAAGTCAGTAAAACGATCCAATCACCTAAATCTAAGTGACGACAGGAAGCGACTTCCTTTTATGGGCATTCCACAACATCGAAGGTAAACAGAATTTTTTTTTTTTTTTAAAAAAGGAAAAAGAAAAAAGGTGCAACAGAATTTTCATTGATAAATTAAATTACAAATGAAACACTTCTGGATGTGCAGCCAATGCTTTATTCGCGCGCGCATATATATATATATATATATATATATATATATATATATATATAAACTTAGATATGGGAAAACAAAGCCTTTTTTTTCCTTTAATGTATGATGAGGTGGATAATGTGAGCAGACACAGTTTATCTGTTCCTGAGCTACAGTAAGATGATGTGTAAGGTGTGCTGGTGGCGTTATGATGAGCTTTGCCGTTATGTAAACACAGTTAGCCTGTCTGCTTTCTGAGCTAAGGCTATGAGGGTTAATTATCAGAATGATTTTCTAACACACACTCAACATGGCAGGAGAAATAAAAGTAGAGCTTCCGTGAGCACTATCTCTGAGAGAAGCAGGAGGACTGTGTGTAATTTCATTAGGAATAAAGGTAGTGAAGTGTCTGTATGCTAACAGTGAGCTAGCACTGCCGCTAGCTCCTCCGCACCCACAGCGCTCATACTCACGTGTTTAAACCAGTCAGTGTGAATGATCAGACACGTGACAGCGCGCGAACACCGCAACCAGCATCTTCCAGAAGATATCCGTGCTAGAAGGTTGTGGGTTCCTCACGCCAAAAGTTCAGCAGAAGAGATTTTTATACTGCCGAGGAAGCTAGCTCACTAACGCGTCCTCTGCCCGACCGCCACTGCGCATGCGTACGCGCTGAAAGCGAGAAGCCAGTACTGCGCATGCGCGGGACAACTCGGCTCAGGCACTGATAGCGGCTCAGTCACAAATGATAATAAAAAAATTTATTATTATTATTATTATAAATATATGTACTATATGTACTAAAATATAATTATATAATAATAATTATTATAAATATGTTCTATTACAGTGTATATATAATAATATATATCACATATATAATAATAATAATAATAATAGTAATAGTAATAATAATAATAATAATAATAGCAGCACTTCTAGCTAAAGTGAAATCTCTTTTTTCTTTGTTTGCTGAGTTCTGTTTCCATCTTTACCGACTTCATTTTATGCGAGATATTAACATGACAATAAATAATTTACTTTACAAATGATGATGATGAGGTAAATCCTGATGAATATTGTTCTTGCTTCTTGCTCTTGCTCTTATTTATTTTTAATGATTAGTAGTAGTAACAGGATTCTGCAGCACACACATTACCCCTTCCATTTATTCCCACCTCCTCAAAACTCTTGCTGAAAGAGAGGAAATTTGTACAGCCACCGAGTCTGACCAAGAGATGTCAGTTGTCCTTTTTGTCAAAGGCTTTTATGTTATATAAATGAAATGTATCATAATGTGATATTTGTATAATAACGTGATATTTATGAGTGTTTTATGTGTATTTACTTAATTATATAATTCATTTTAACATTTAGGTTCTTGAATCTTAGTAATAATAGTAGTTGTATAATTTATATTATTATTATTATTATTATTATTATTAGTGGTAGAAGTAGTAGTAGTAGTACAACACACCAGCACTTCTAGCTAGAATACAGTATTTGTTTTTTCTCGGTTTGCTGCTTTGAGTGTCCATCTTTAGTGAGTTTAGCCTCAATTCCTTCTTCATTTGGGATCAGTATCACAACATCTACACACATTTCTCTTTATGAAAAAGATATTAATATGATAAGTAGTAAGTAACTTACTTGACAAGTAAGCTTTAAATATTAATAATGATGAACATAATTACCTTATGTCACCTTCTTGGTGACTTTTCATTTCTGTGTTTGTTTGTTGTTTTGTTTTGTTGTTGTTGTGGTTGTTTTTTTTTGGGGGGGGGGGGGGTTCAGTATCATCACACCTCCGTGAATTTAAAGTCCTTCTTATGGAATATATTAACATGATAGTGTATATAAAAGATATTAATAAGCCTCAATTATTTATGAAGATGGTGATTGGTTGCTTATTATTTACTTATAAGTAACTTGCATGACAAAATTATGAACATTATTAAAATACTTTATTGTTATTTTTTAATACACTTTATTCATAACTAATTTATTTTACTCTAACAATTCATATAAAGTTTTGGTTACAAAAAGGCGTTGACGTTGCCCACGTGATCACGTTCCACCAATCCCGTGACAGTCTCTGCCCTACGTCACACAGTTACCAGTTCAAGTCCTCCATTTTGTTTTCGCGGTGTGAGAACAGCGTTGTTAAATTGCTGGTATTGATTTGGTAAGGTTTTTAAACCTGACTATACGCGGTCAGAAGGTAAGACCTTTGTATTTATGTATGTACATGTTAATGTGTGTGGGTTTTTTTACTGCTCCGGTGGCGTAACCATGGTAATCCTTGGCGCAGGTGGTCCGATGGCCTGTCTGTTTTGATTGGTCTGTGTGCTCCGTCTCGCCATGGCGCGCGCCCTTGGGGCGGTACTAAAGACGGTGGCTGGCGAGGGACAAACCCTGTTAAAACCCGTCTCCGGAGTGAGGCCTTTCAACAAGCATCAAGCTCTCCAGCACTGTCCTGTACTGCGCTCCTCGTTTCTCTCCACGTAAAGCCTATTATTATTATTATTATTATTATTATTATTATTATTATTAATAGTGTTTGTTTATATTCATGCGCGCGTTTTAATTCTGTATCGTTTCTATAGTAACAGCTCGTTCACTTGTATGGTGGACGCTTCATAAAATCTAGAGCTAATAATAATAACAACAACATAAAAACATCTGATTGTTGATTAGGTGAAGTTTTCTCTAAGGGGATGTTTATTAAACATTTCTGGAAGGAGTCTCCAGTGTCAGCGCTTTTGTTTTCCAACAATAAAGTGTTCAGGGTTTAACTCTGTTTCTTGTTTATTAAGTGTTGAGTTGTAATACTGTATTAATACGGATAATATTATTATATACTATATCATGGTATAGAGCGTGTTAGTGCAGCTCTGCTGTGTCCTCTTTGTATATTGTATTTGCGAAACATAATTGCATGTGTGTTTTTGTCTGCTTTCTGTTCTCCCAGGTTTGGTGCTGCGTTCTGTAATCAAGCCGGTGTAAGGATGCCAGAAATAAACACGGATAATCTGGATGAGAAGCAGGTCCGCCTGCTGGCTGAGATGTGCATCGTGATTGACGAGAACGACCAGAAGACAGGCGCGGACACGAAGAAGAACTGCCATCTCAACTCCAACATCAGCAAAGGCATATATCTGAACGTTTTGATCCTTAATGTAACAGGTTTGATGGCTGAGGAGTAAGGCTGGGCGATATGACCAAAATATCATCTCAGGACATTTCTGTGATACACGATACGCATGACATTTATACAGGCTTCCTAACAAACTGCCAGCAAGTGAAGTGTGTAAAAGTGCATTTAAGATATAAACCCTAAAAATAGTATCTTTTGATGACGCTTTTATTTAATGGGAATTAAAATAAACGACACTGTAAATGAGGAAAGTTTTTGTTAATTATAATAATCTTTACAAATAATATTCAAGGATTTGGGGGAAAAAAAGGGTTGAAGTCAAAATTGGGCAAATCTGCTTCCAGAGATTGCATGTGGTGTTTTAAAAAATGTAAAAACATTTTTAGAAATGTATCATGACACATACGAGATCTCAGAAAAGTGTATCGTGATGTAATTGATCACGATAACGATAATATATCGTCACGTCTCCCAGCTCTACTGAGAAGGTGTACTGATTTACACACATTAAAACGGCAAAGAAATGTGTTTTTTGGCATAATATGCTACAGAAATGAATCGTTTATGTCAGAATTGTAATGAAGATTGGGGGGTTTTTTTCTTCACAATTTTGAAAAAAAAAAAGTAATACAAATGGAGAAATCTTTAACATTTATTTTCAATAATGATTTTTTTATTATTATTATTTTTGGTTAAATACATACAGTCTGTCTTACATATAGTATATACATGTTTGCCAATCATATGCAATCATATCATAATCTAGTAATGAGCAGATTATATTATGTCGATGTCAGGTTATTTTTGTAAGACTGTGTTTATGAATGTTCTCCCTGTTGTTTTCCACGTTAGGATTACTGCACCGAGCTTTCAGTGTTTTCCTGTTTAACAGTGAAGAAAAGCTGCTCTTGCAGCAAAGATCTGATGCCAAGATCACTTTCCCAGGTTTGTCCCCTTTTTATGTTCTTATATGTGTATATAGTGGTGCTTGTGTGTGTGTGTGTGTGTGTGTATATATAGAATATATAGAATTTTCTATATCTCTGCAGAAATATGACCTAAAACATCATCAGATTTTCACACAAGTCCTAAAAGTAGATAAAGAGAACCCAATTAAACTATTGAGTCAGAAATATTTTACTTGGTCATTTATTTATTGAGGAAAATGATCCAAGATTACATATCTGTGAGTGTCAAAAGTACGTGAACCTTTGGGATTAGCAGTTAAATTTCAAGGTGAAATTAGAGTCCGGTGTTTTCAATCAATGGGATGATAATCAGGTGTGAGTGAGATTTTAAAGAACAGGGATCTACCAGAGTCTGATCTTCACAGCACATGTTTGTGGACGTGTATCATGGCGTGAAGAAAGGAGATTTCTGAGGACCTCAGGAAAACAATTGTTGATTCTCATCACGCTGGAAAATGTTACAAAACCCTCTCTAAATAGTTTGGACTCGACCAATCCACGTTCAGACAGAGTGTGTGAAATTCAAGACCATTGTTCCCCTCCCCAGCAGCGATCGATCAACAAAGATCACTCCAAGAGCAAGATGTGTAATACTTCACGAGGTCACAAAGGAACCCAGGGTAACTTCTAAGCAACTAAAGGTCTCTCTCACATTGGATAATGTTCATGAGTCCATCATCAGGAGAACGCAGAACAACAATGGTGTGCATGGCAAGGTTACAAGGATGAAGTCACTGCTCTCCAAAAAGAACATTACTGCCCCTCTGCAGTTCAAAGATCACATGGACAAGCTAAAAGGCTGTTGGGGGAAAAATATTTTGTGGATGGATAAGACCAAAATAGAATTTTTGGTTTAAATGAGAAGAATTATGTTTGGAGAAAGGAAAACACTGCATTCCAGCATAAGAACCTTATCCCATCTGTGAAACATGGTGGTGGTAGTATAATGGTTTGGAACTGTTTTGCTGCATCTGGATCAGGACGACTCGCCATCATTGATGGAACAATGAATTCTGAAGTATACCAGCGAATTCTAAAGGAAAATGTCAGGGCATCTGTCCATGATTTGAATCTCAAGCGAAAGTGGGTCATGCAGCAAGACTACGACCCTAAACACACGAGTCGTTCTACCAAAGAACAGTTAAAGAAGAATAAAGGTAATGTTTTGGAATGGCCAAGTCAAAGTCCTGACCTTAATCCAATAGAAGTGTTGTGGAAGAACCTGAGGCAAGCAGTTCATGTGAGGAAACCCACCAACATCCCAGAGTTGAAGCTGTTCTATACTGAGGAACGGGCTAAAATTCCTCCAAGCCGACATGCAGGACTGATCAACAGTTACCCCAAACGTTTAGTTGCAGTTATTGCTGATCACGGGGTCACACCACATACTGACAGCAAAGCTTCACATACTTTTGCCACTCACAGATATGTAATATTGGATCATTTTCCTCAATAAATAAACGATTATTTAATTGTGTGCTGAGCGTTACTGTACTGTCCTGTAGTTGGAATGAATCTAATATTGATTAAATGTGCTTCTTCTTGTGCTCTTCGTCAGGGTGTTTCACGAACACGTGCTGCAGTCACCCTCTGTACACACCGCCCGAGCTGGAGGAGCAGGACGGCGTCGGGGTGAGACGAGCTGCACAGAGGAGACTACACGCTGAACTCGGCATCCCCACACACCAGGTACAGAGTCTGTCACGACTGTTTGTTAAAGTACTTGCGTAACTTTTCCAGATTTTGGAGTGTTACAGCCTGGAACTGGACTAAACATGAGAGTTTACACGCTATGTCACAATGTCACAATGGTCAATCCTGACCAGTTTCCCAGTCCCTGCTGACGAAAAGCATCTCCACAGCACGGTGCTACCGCCACCATGCTTCACCGTAGGGATGGTGTTCCCAGGGTTGACGAGTTGTGCCGGGTTTCCAGCAAGCGTAGCAGTTCAACTTTGGTCGCGTCAGACCAGAGAACCTTTTCCCGCATTTTAAAAATGCGTTGTGGCAAACTTCAAACGGGATTTCATGAATGTTTGTCGTTTTTCTTTATAAACGCCATATATATTTACTTTCCCTTGCATTTCAGTATTGTGGATTGTTCTCTTTACATGCATCACTTCCAGTCTGAATCCAGGTCGTAACGCTCGCTACAAAGTGTGGAAATGTCCACGGGAGGTGAATACGTACGCAACAGTGCGCGATTAATTTCGATGCTGTGCCGCCAGGTGCCTCCGGAGGAGATGACGTACCTGACCCGCATCCACTACAAGGCCGAGTCGGACGGGGTGTGGGGCGAGCACGAGATCGACTACATCCTGTTCCTGCAGAGGGACGTGGAGCTGCAGCCCGACCCCAACGAGGTGAAAAGCCACCTCTACGTCTCCAAAGAGGAGCTGAAGGAGCTGCTGGAGCAGGCGGAGAGAGGCCAAGTGCAGATCACGCCGTGGTTCAGCCTCATCGCCAACACCTTCCTGTTCACGTGGTGGGACAACCTACAAAACCTCAAACAGTTCACAGATCACGAGCGCATCCACCGTATGTGATCTCCACTGCTCCTTCAGAATCAGAGATCCACTCCATCATCCAAACAGAGAAGCTTCTATTACTGCAAACTGTGACGTCAGTTTCATCCATGGACTGGTGTTGAGCTTCAACATGCCTAATGTACTTCCTAATGTTCAGCAGTTAAATGATTTGAACGAAATATTATATTTTGGGGTTTGATGGATTGAAGGCTTGACACGTGCTGCCCGATTATTATCCTAGTTATTACTTACCGTAACTAATATGGAAAAAGATGGTGATATTTTTCTCTGTATATATTTCTCCAAGAGAAGAATTTTGGAGACGTTATTTTTTAAACAGACAAATGGAGATGCTCTGCTTCTCACCAGCAGCCGAGACTCTTCATTTAAGAGTAATATATGAAGCGGACATTGATGTTGATGTTCACTGCGAATAGTACTTAAGTTTACATTCATGTAAAATAAATTGTAAATAAATAAACGTATTGAATTGCCTCTTTTTTTTTTCTTGTTCTGGTATCCTTATCAAGTGTTGTATGAAGTCCAGGGTTTCTGAGTCGTATTTGGTTTGTCCTCGACCCTGCCCGGTTTCCGAGTCCCTGCAAATGAAAAGCAGCTCCAGAACACGATGCCGCCGCCGCCGCCACCGTGCTTCACGTTAAAGATGGTGTTCTCAGGGTGATGAGCCTTAAAATGTACTATTTTGGTCTCCTAGGACCTGAGAATGTTTTTCCACGTTTGCTGAGAATCCAACACACCTGGTTGTATTCAAGTCCATATGAGGTTTGTGAGATTTAGGGCTCTTTTGCGAGGCAGGAGAAATATTTACATTATAAAAGCACTCCTGTAAAGACCAGGGAAAGTATGGAAATGTAGAAACTGTCTTCTGCAAATGTCTTCTCTTTAGACGTTGCATTATTTCCTGCACTAACACTGCCAACCTAATGCAGATCAGCAAGAAGAGCACAGATATCTGGAAAATAAAGCAATCAGGAGAACATCTTAAGTCAGTCGTTTTAATAGAAACGGCAGGGTATTATTTATATACACTACCGGTCAAAAGTTTGTGGACACTCAACTGAAATGTTTCTCACGATGTTAAAAAGCTTTTGATCTGAAGGTGTGGGATTAAACGTGTGAAATCGGTGTGGTAGACAAAAATATAATCGTGCCGACGTATTCATTTCTTTCGGTAGATAACTAACATTTTATTTACAAAACAATCTTTTTTTAAAACGGACGACTCGGAGCGAAATGTTCCGAAAAGCAGCCGATAAGAGTCCAGCGTTGGTGTGAACTCCTTTAATCCTGTTTTAAAAAACAGCTCAGGGGAAATTCCTCAATAAATCGGTCGAGAAAACGCCAAGAGTACATTTCTGGAAATTCTAGGCAAAAAGGGTGTCTACTTTGAAGATGCTAAAATGTTAAATTATTTAGATTTATTTTGGATTTTTTTTTTTTTTTATCACAACTTAATTCCCATAGTTCCATTTGTGTTAATCCAGAGTTTTGATGACTTTATTATTATTCTAAAATGTGGAAAGCAATAAAAATGAAGAATGAGTGTGTCGAAACTTTTGACTGGTAGTGTACGCGTGTATGTGTGTCTGTGTGTGTAATATCCCTGAATCTAGTAGCTTTAATTTAGAAATAGATTTCATTTAGAGATCAGGTGAAATGATGAGGAGTTCGGCCTATTCGAGAAGTCTCCTGGATGAAACTGGTTTCTTCTTACGGATCAGGAAAATTTACATTACAAATTAATGTTCATGTCTTTATTATTATTTTGTAATTGTAGAAAGAACATGGCCACTAGATGGCAGCACATGCTATGAAATGAACCCCAGTTAGCTTTCACAGCTGTAGGCACACAGGGAGGCTGGTCGGATGGATGATTCAGTTGGTTCTCTTACATTAACATATGTGACATTAGTACTACAGTGTGACTATTTCTAGTGTTTCCTGTCCCTTACTTGATTGCTTCAGTGCTGACTGTACAGAATAAAATCATATCACACTGTCACATTACTGAAGAGCTTCCTGTGTAGGTGAACTCGTGACAAGTCGGATCTTTGAACCGACTCTTTTAGGTGAATAACTCACATACTGAATGAGCAATTTCTTTATTTTTATTTATTTGTTTTAAAAGTAAGTAATGGTGTTACTCTTGTACAGTAGTTTGATCATCTTTCTTTTTTAAAAAAAAATGCAATGTCTTTCTTTTTTTTAAATGCAAAGTTGTTATTTTGTTATTTTCTTAATGAGATGGTAGTATAGTATTTCATAAAACAATTTATGCTATAGTTAGGCAAACAAGAGTGTTCATTATTCAAAATATTGAAAACTTTCTCTGGTTTAGAAAAATAATGCCAATGAGCTGAATTAGGAACCGAAAGAGTCGATTCTTATTGGTGAGATGAACCAAATGATCTGACTCACTGAAAAGAGCCATCACTATTAGCAAAACCTCAGATTTAGGAGTGTGTGTGTGTGTGTGTGTGTGTGTGTGTGTGTGAGAGAGAGAGAGAGAGAGAGAGAGACGTGATGAACACCATATAAAGACTCATGATTCATTATACAAATTCTCAGTAAGACACGAAAGAGTCGACTCTTACTGGTGAGCTGAGCCAAATGATCCGAGTCACTGAAAAGAGCCATAATTATCAAAGCCTCAGATTTTACACTATGAGTGTGTAAGCATGAGAAATACATGATGTACACAATTAATGGACTAATGATTCATTATATAAATTGTCATTAAGAGATAAGAGTCTACTCTTATGGGTGAGCTGAGTCAAATGATCTGATTAGCATAAACGATCCACCAGAATTCTCATGTCTATTAGCAAAGCGTCAGATTTCTGAGTGTTTGAGTGAGATAGATGAAGTAATGAAGTGACGGACATCATATCAAGAGCCATGATTCATTATATAAATTCTTAATAAGAGATCATATTCAGCTCTTATTGGTGAGCTGAGCCAAATGAATTGACTCACTGAAAAGAGCCATCACTATTAGCAAAGCCTCAGATTCATCATGTGTGAGAGAGAGAAGTGACCATGTACACCATGTAATGATAAGCTCAATGATTCTATAAATTCTAGATGAACAGCAGCATCTCTGAGAAACAAAGACAAATGTTTATATGGTCCATATGGTGCATTGACCATCCACATAATGTACACAAACCACATGTGCACAAGCACAAGCTCAAAGAGGCGCGAGGCATTCCTCAGCCTGCATTAGGAGCCTGGCTAACCACACTCCATATCTCCATACACAACCACAGCTTTCTCAAAGCTAACCAAGACCAAGAAGAAGAAGCTTGGCATCTACAGTGGATGCAAACAGCTGCAGCCACTGTTTTCGAGAAAGAGAGATCAGCTTCAATTATTCACGTTCAGCTGGGGGATGGGTAGAACCCGAGGAGGTTAGAAACAGGATGTAGTTTGTGATGGAGCCACCAGGGGACGTGTTATGGTCTGAGACTGCGTGAATGCTGCACAGGGGAACAAAGCGGGGATTAGTAGGCGTTCCTCTGGCTCTATGTTTTACATGAGACATTACACTGAACCTGCTGTTCTCCATCAGGAAGCTTCTTCATCTCCTGCTGCAGAGAAAATCTACACACATCACCGATATCATACAGTTTCTCATTCCTGTACGGCGGTGTCGATGTTATCGATCCTGTCAGTAATCCTAGCTCTACGCTGTTGAATGTAGTTTTCTATAAGAACAGCTCTGATAGTATTTCAATTCACAGGTTTATCTTAATGCACTCATTTTCATATGTTATTGTTTCTATAGTAACAGCTCATTCGCTTGTACTGATACTAATCATAATGATATTTCTTTTATAAACACCTTTCATGCTGCCCAAGGACACTGTATGATTCTATGTATTTTTGTCATAACTTTGCAATCATAGCACAGTCCTTCCTTAACACAGATTTCCCACAGGTTTGGGCCAAGACGTGAGTGAATTTATCCCTATTGAGCGAGCCGGTGGTGACGGTGGTGAGGAAAAACTCCCTAAGATGATGTGAGGAAGAAACCTTGAGAGGAACCAGACTCAGAAGGGAACCCGTCCTCATCTGGGTAACGACGGATAGTGTGAATGTAAAAGAAAGTTCATTATGGGTTTTACATGAAGTCTGTTTGTTGAACTAGTCCACTGTTCACTAAAGGAGACCTGAGTATAAAAGTGTATGTGGTAGGTTGAAGTCTCAAGGCCATAGTAGCAACCGTAGTCCCAGCAACTACAGCGAGAACGTCCATGTAGAATTGAGGTCCGAAGGCACATTCAGTCAAAACCGTCTTCGATTCACATGCGTCAAACATGACTACAGCTAAAAGGTCTCATTTACCAACAAACATCGCCACGAAAGACCGTGCAAAACAATTTAATGCGATTGCAATTCCACCAATTCTAGTAGGTAATATGTATATAGGGAAAAAAAGCACATAAAACTCCGCAAGTTGCTTCACGAGCAAAATCAAGAATTCTTAGCAACAATCTTGGAAATCCTGTACGGACTTATAGCAGTAAGTGAAACGTATTTAGTCTGTTTTTTTTTTAAACAATTAAAATAAAATAAAGGTGAACAAAGAGGTATAAAAAGAATATAAAAGCAGAAAACATGCACACGTTTATACCAAACTGTACATATAGAAAAATGAAACAATAAAGACTGCAGTGAGACTGAGTGCGAGAGTCAGTGGGTGTGAGCAATGGCAAGGCCCTACATAATCTAAAACTGATCATTATTTAACCAAAAAAAAAAAAACCCCTCTATAATCATTAATATGGTGTCTCTTTCTATAAGGAGATATTTAACATGTACTATGGAAGGAGTCTCCAGTGTCAGCGCATTGTAACAGTCAGAGGTAAAGCTGTAACGTTACGTCATTTTCCACCACAGGAAAGTGATGCTCTGTGAGATTAAATGTGAATAAAATGGATAAAATGTACATATATTATTTAATGTAATTGTAATCGCTGGCAAATTGCTGCACTTTACACCACAGGCTGCATTACACCACATTGGGACTGATTATTCTCCTTAAACAGCACACCCCCCAAGTGTAGAGAAGTAAACAGGTGTATCGTAATAAGTCAAACTAGTTATAATATACTGTATGGTTATGATGAACTGGGAATCCGCAAGTCAAAAGTTTTGGCACAGTAGATTGCACGTAGTATATATTTTTCATTATGTTAAAGATGTTTTGACAAAACTATTGTAAATGGTAAAAGAGACGCCCATGGATGAATTTATTTCTGAAGCAAGATGTATTTTTAAATAAAGTAGCTTTTACTTCATATCAGATTGTTTCCCCAAACAAGGAGTTTTCTCAAGAACATCTTTCGTCGTGGTGGAACCGGAATCTATCCCAGAGGACTGAGCACAGGGCAGGAATACGCCCTGGATATGATTCGAATCCATCAATGGACACCACACACACACACACACTCGCACACTGAAGGTACGTTCACACATACATCGACTCGGCGCGACAAAGCGTCCGGAGACCGTTCGTTTTCAATCAGAGCTGGCGACTAGATGTGGGCGTGTCCAGCGACGCGACAAAGTTGAGGAAAGTTTAACTTTACGCAAATTTGGAGCGACTACCAATAGGAGTGAAGACGGTGGAGCGCTTGTGATCCGTGATCCGCCATGCTGCCACTGCTTCTCCTTCATCTCGTAGGATATGACGCGTATACACACTGATGAATTTTAGATTTAAACGCTCCCCGTCCAGAATGTTTCATTTTAGCGGCAAGAAAACTGGTTTGTAGTCAGTCGTGGAATGCTAGTCGCAGCACCCGCTGATAAATGTTACTATGGCAACCAGCAGTAGGATAGTACAGCTATACTTCATAGTACAGTGACTGGCGACTTACAGCGATAAAATCGCTGTACATGTGAGCGTACCTTCACAGTTAAAGACGATGTAGAGTAGACTACACACCTACAGGCATGTTTATGGGAAGTGATAGAAAACCATATAACCTGGAGGAAACCCCTGGACACGGACAACATCCTGATAAATGTCCCACATACTTCCTGTCATGCAAAAAATACGAAAGTAAGTAAGTAGCATTATATTATTATAGTGAGGACTTTTTATTGGAAATAAGACTGACTTCTATCAGGGTTAGGGTTAGGGACGTTTAGGGTTAGGGTTTAGTTTCCGTTAATTCCCTTTTCCGAAAAAGAAATGAGTAATGCACAGTGTGGAAAAGAACATACTAAGTGATGAGATGAGACAGCGTGGGGGAAGAAAGTATCAAACTCAGTCAACAATGCCTCTAGCTACAGTAAAGCAGCCTCATATTTGTGTGAGAGAGCGACGATGTTACGGTTTTATATACAGACTTCATCACGCAGTCTGCAGCTAGAATGCTTTATTATCTTTATTCATAGACATGCATGATCGATTTTTAGAGAAGATACTTCTATTAATAATTATATTGTACATATACGGTATATTCATGTACGTCATTTTACTTTGACATCAATCTCAGTTATACTGTAGATTTCTATCCAGCATTCGCTTATTTGAAGGCAATCACATCCATCCATCCATTTTCTATACCGCTTATCCTACAGGGTCACGGGGAACCTGGAGTCTATCCCAGGGAGCACGGGGCACAAGGCGGGGTACAACCTGGACCATCGCAGGGCACAATCACACACACACACACACACACACACACACACACACACATTCATACACTACGGACACTTTGGACATGTCAATCAGCCTACCATGCATGTCTTTGGACTGGGGGAGGAAACCCCTAGCAATCACATCGCATTGTTTTTTTTATACTGAATGTTTGAAGAACTGAAATTAGTTTTAAAGAAAGACTGTATGGTGGTTCAGCAGGTTCGATCCTGAGATCAGGTTATAGTCTGTGTGGAGTTTCTGCTTTCCTCCCAGCTCCCAAAAACATGCTGGTGCACTCATACAGTGAACTTTAAACATTCATGCAACGTTTCGGACTGCAATTGCAGCACAACAACAGCAGCGGACAATAGCGAGAAGCTTAGCAACAAGCCAGTCAGCTAACATAGTGATAACTCTAATGTTGGTGATTATTTTCTCAAAACAGCGATTAACGTGGTCAATGTTATTGATTTAAACAATGAATGTATCTGTATATTAACAGATCTAAACACAATAGACTAATATAAACGCAGAGAAGGGGGACTTTACACTGTTCACAGTGTGAGCGGCCATGTTGGTTTGACACCACTCTGTAAACAGGGAAGGAACTCATAGCTGAGAAGATGAAAGGTTTCAAATTGAGGGAGTTTTCTCTGGGTTTTACCAGGTGCGAAATTACAACTTCTAACTTTGCCCCTTAAGTACAATACAATTATACAGGAGAGATTACTATACAGAAATATTATCTTAGCAGTTGCTGCTGCATTTACAGTTAAAGATATTGTCATTGTACTCGCCAATTAGATATAATATTTGTATCATAATGAAAACTGCATGCTCTCTAACATCATTTCATTTTACCTTTCAATATCTTTACCTTACAATGTCATATATGGTTCCAAATTTTTCAACAGGGGATGTAGAAGCATACATCTACTGTAGCTGTACTGAGTATTCCAGCCATGGATGAGAATGATCCGGTTAAAATCATCTGGGTAGAAAATAATTTAATAATAATAATAATAATAATAATAATAATAATAATAATAATATCATTGTGTGTTTGGTTCGAATCCCTCCTCTGCTCTATGTGCACGGAGCCTGCATGTTCTCCCCGTGCTTCGGGGTTTCCTCTGAGTATTCCAGTTTCCTCCCCTAGTCCAAAGACATGTTATGGGTCCAGGGTGCCCCTGCCTTCTGCCCCGAGTTCCCTAGGATAGGCTCCAGCCTCCCTGCAGCCCTGTGTAGGATAAACGGTACGGACAATTAAAAAAAAAAAGTATTTTACCGGAAGCCTGACCCAGCACCTGTGTTTAAATAAAACCTTAGTATGAATAGATGTACTGCCAGAAAGTAAAGTGACATTCTTTTTTGGAAATGCTGTTTGAATAGCCATTGGATTGGCTGTTTTATGTAATGATCTTTGAATGTGCAAATGAGCAACAAAATGTCGATGCTGAAACATTTTTCATTGTAAATGGTCTGCACATATATAGCGCTTTTATCCAAAGCACTTTACACTGTGTCTCATTCACACACACACACACACTCACACACCAATGGTAGCAGAGCTGCCATGCAAGGCGCTAACTTGCCATCGGGAGCAACTTGGGGTTCAGTGTCTTGCCCAAGGACACTTCGGTATGTGGAGTCACGTGGGCCGGGAATCGAACCGCCAACCCTACTGGATGTCTGTGTAGAATAATGCAGTATACAGTGTAGTATTTTTAGTCTTCCTGAAGTGTGACATTAAAAATTTAGCAGTAAGCACATCTGTAAAGAGCATGGCATTTTACAAAGGTAGTTGTGTTACGTCTTTGCGTGTTTAAATGTGCACTACGTTATGTGTCCTGAGGAACATGTCCTGATGTTCTGATGAGGACATCAGGTCTCGCTCATTTTCCAGGACTAATTGCTTTCCCTACTGCAGCGTGGATGTTAAATTATGAACATCTCGATTGTCTAATCTCCACTCACACCTTCATGCGCGAATGACTGTCCCTGTTGTCACGGGAGTGTATGCAAATGTGGCTGTTTTCGTTGCAGGCTCGGTTGAAGGGAAGGCTGGGAGACAGGCAGTGGGTCCTCTACAGAGAAGAGATGCATGAGGAAAACAAACAGAGATAAGCACTGAGTCATCCCTGATGAGCTTTGATGCTGAAAGCGTGTGACGTTTCTGCTCTATGTGCAGTGCAGCGACATGAATGAAAAGTAATTACAGTATAGAGCCTATGAAAAGAAGCGAAAGGCAATAAACACGCTGTGGGCCGTTTCATATTGAGCACAAGATGCTTACTGTTGGATATTTTACTCAGCTTTACTTAGAAATCATAGAATTAAATTTATGAGTATTATGTCACAAAAAATGTATAGGCTTGCCTATAAACAATCTTTTCAATTTTTTTAAAAAAAAATATATTTTTCTGCTATCATAGTTTTATTCATATTCTTAGCTTTCACTTTCTGGTTTGACTCCAGCAACTAGAATTTTCCCCCCAAGAGCATTTTTATCATGTAAACAAACAAGGTATGGACACAGGAACAACACATAAGATTACAGGATCTACACATTTAGTCACATGTAATAGATGATATATATCACCAGGTAATACTATTATAATAATTTACCTCCATGATCAGTTCAGTGCAGGACATTGTTTTGTTTTGTTGCAGGATGTGGGCTCTAAGGCTTTGAATTTCCAGACTGTTTGGTAAAATGCACAAGAGGTTGTCACTAGAGATGTAACGACTCAATATATGACGATAAAACTGAATCTAAGAGATATGATATAATATGATACGATACAATTAGATTTATAAGCCTCTAATCAATATGTGAGTAACTTTATTCAGAATATGGGCTTGGACTACAGTTGATTGATTGATTGATTGATTGATTGATTGATTGATTGATAGATAGACAGACAGACAGATAAATAGATAGATAGATAGAAATTGATTGTCATTGCACAGTACAGGTACTTAGCAATCAAATACAGATTAGCACCTACCATAAGTGCAAAAAGTAGCATTGTGCAAATGAATAAAGTGCAGGTTGAATATGTAAATATATATACACAGTAAATAAATAAATAAATAAATAAGCAGGTTATGGGCAGGTTATTTGTCAGTCCATACAGCATTTCTCTGAGTTGTTTTTTTTGTGTGTGTGTGATTGTTTCGGCCAAAAATGCTTGATTTTGCTGTGGCTTTTTTTTTATTTATTTGAGATGCAGCTGCTAGAGTCCTAACTAGAACCAGAAGAAATGACCATATCGACCCGATCTTATCAACACTGCATTGGCTCCCAGTGAAATCTCGCATTGATTATAAAATACTTTTATTAACCTATAAAGCACTAAACGGTCTTGCACCACAGTGTCTAAGCGAACTTTTGGTTTTCTATGATCCGCCACGCCTACTTAGATCTAAAGATGCAGGCTATCTGACGGTACCTCGAATAGCGAAGGCTACAGCAGGGGGAAGAGCTTTCTCTTATAGAGCCCCACAGTTATGGAACAGTCTTCCAATTAGTGTTCGGGACTCAGACACAGTCTCAGTGTTTAAGTCTAGGCTTAAAACGTATTTGTTTACTCAAGCTTAACATGACTAGACTTTCTGTTATGCTAATTCCCAGTCCTAATAATCTTTTCTCTCCCTCTCTCCTTCTGCCGAGCCACACACGATTTTATGGAGATACTAGAGATCCTGATCCTTTCTGCTCTCCGGACCTGCCTGATCCGTTTCGGATGTCCTGCCTCTGGATGGAGCTCTAATCTACTCCAATTCCAGACTGCTGGGACTACGGCTGCTTCTATGACCATACAGAATTCATATAAGTTAATAATGAACTTTTTCACACTATCTGTTGTTACCCAGATGAGGACGGGTTCCCTTCTGAGTCTGGTTCCTCTCAAGGTTTCTTCCTCTTAAAACATCTTAGGGAGTTTTTCCTCACCACCGTCGCCACTCAGTGGCTTGCTCAGTGGCTTGCTCAGTTGGTATAAAATCACACCTTTAATATCTGTATACTGTGTTGATATTTCTGTAAAGCTGCTTTGAGACAATGTCTATTGTAAAAAGCGCTATACAAATAAAATTGAATTGAATTGAACTGAAGTTGCGGAGCTTATTGTATAGAAAACTCCTTGAATTGGAGAAATCATAATCACACGAAATTGTTCTGCATGCTCTTTCACAGTGATGTTTGTTGGTAAATGAGACCTTTTAGCTGTACTCATGTTCGAAGCACGTGAGTCGAAGAAGGCTTTGGCTGAATGCGTGTCGTGATGACGTCACATGACGCGTCTTGGGTCAAACCTGCAGAAATCCTGCAGTAATTTTGAAAAATTGCAAACGCCTGCACACATTGTGCAGTTTCCTTGATTTTGCTTTCATTTCTGTGATCGTTAAATCCTGGAGGGACTGATATGTGCAGTAGCAATTGAGTAAAAAAGTATGAATGGTAAATACACTATGTTATAATAGAAAAAAAAGATATATGCAAATATAGTCATAAATATATGTAAGAGATATGTACATTGTATATTAATTATTGAATGCTTATGATGACGTAGAGAAGGACAATCTTGCTAGTATTTTAAATGATCAGTTTTAAAATATGGCTTTTCCCCCCATTTTGTCACTAATTTAGTTTGGGCAAATTCCCATCCACTAGCCAGCTACCAATCAGTGAGGGTGAAGGTGAACACCTGCTTGTGGCTCTGTGATTGACAGGGGAGACAGAGTATACCATCTATCCCAAACAGAGAGTACAGGCAATTTTGTTCTCTTAGACTCCGAGGCATGGATGGCTGTGGTGAGCTCTAGATGATAGGGACAATGCTTTTCTGTTGCCCATATGAATTATTTTATACACACCATTCGTTTGCCTTTTTTCAGCTAATAATCACTTTAGAATTGATAACTGATTTGATGCATTGATCCAAATTGTTGGACTGTTACACTCCTCGTGGTCACACTAACCTACGTATCGTCGCACATCATCACCTGGTTCGATCTGCTCTTGAACTTCCTAGAATTTTTTTATTTTCTCACAGTTAAGAGTAAAAATTGTCACGCTTGATGCACACTTGATACAGACTCGGCAAACGAGTGCCATTACTGATTTGGGAGCCTTCCAAGGTCAGGAAGACGCTCGGAGGGTGGCAGTAAACACTCAACTGTGCAGTGACGTGAACCTCCACATCCGATTATAAAGGAGTATATAAAGGAGTATATAAAGGAGATTCTAAAGGAGTATATAAAGGAGTATATAAAGGAGATTCTAAAGGAGTATATAAAGGAGCATATAAAGGAGATTCTAAAGGAGTATATAAAGGAGTATATAAAGGATACTCTAAAGGAGTCTATAAAGGAGATTCTAAAGGAGTATATAAAGGAGTATATAAAGGAGATTCTAAAGGAGTATATAAAGGAGTATATAAAGGAGTATATAAAGGAGATTCTAAAGGAGTATATAAAGGAGCATATAAAGGAGATTCTAAAGGAGTATATAAAGGAGTATATAAAGGATACTCTAAAGGAGTCTATAAAGGAGATTCTAAAGGAGTATATAAAGGAGTATATAAAGGAGATTCTAAAGGAGTATATAAAGGAGTATATAAAGGAGATTCTAAAGGAGTACATAAAGGAGTATATAAAGGAGCATATAAAGGAGATTCTAAAGGAGTATATAAAGGAGTATATAAAGGATACTCTAAAGGAGTCTATAAAGGAGATTCTAAAGGAGTATATAAAGGAGTATATAAAGGAGATTCTAAAGGAGTACATAAAGGAGTATATAAAGGAGTATATAAAGGAGATTCTAAAGGAGTATATAAAGGAGATTCTAAAGGAGATTCTAAAGGAGTATATAAAGGAGATTCTAAAGGAGTATATAAAGGAGTATATAAAGGAGATTCTAAAGGAGTATATAAAGGAGTATATAAAGGAGATTCTAAAGGAGTATATAAAGGATACTCTAAAGGAGTCTATAAAGGAGATTCTAAAGGAGTATATAAAGGAGTATATAAAGGAGATTCTAAAGGAGTACATAAAAGGAGTATATAAAGGAGTATATAAAGGAGTACATAAAGGAGCATATAAAGGAGTATATAAAGGAGTACATAAAGGAGCATATAAAGGAGCATATAAAGGAGTACATAAAGGAGTATATAAAGGAGTATATAAAGGAGACTCTAAAGGAGTAAATAAAGGAGTATATAAAGGAGACTCTAAAGGAGTAAATAAAGGAGTATATAAAGGAGTATATAAAGGAGACTCTAAAGGAGTATATAAAGGAGTATATAAAGGAGACTCTAAAGGAGTATATAAAGGAGTATATAAAGGAGATTATAAAGGCTAATAAACTCATGCATGCTAGTGTGTCTGTTCAGCTATACAAGATAAAGACAGAGTAAATGACTCACTGTTTTTGTCCATGAAATCTGTGCTCTTATTGGATCTCCTCTCTACTTCCACTGTTGTAAAGGACAGGTCACTGGATACCGTGTCCTCACACATACACACACATTTTCTCATGGACACAAAGACAGTGCCAAGCTCACCCTCGGAGAAAAACCTCGCAGAAAAAGAGCATGCTTTCTTTTCACACCACAGATGGCACAAACCGACGTCACATCTGATGGCTCTTTTCTAACTAGGTCAGATGAGTCATTTACTCTTCCTCCAAAGCAACAAATCCCAAAAATGAACATAATATAACATAAAAACCTGTAAAAAAAAAAAACACGTGGGCTGCTTCGAAAAAGATCTTCTGGCTGGTTTTAAATGAGGATATTTTTGTAGACAGGAAGAACAGCTCTTTGACTCACTACTGAGGAGGAAGAGAGATAAATATAGAGAGAGAGAGGCTGGCAGAGAGAGATAAACACACAAATGGAGATAGATGGATGGATGGATGGATGGATGGATAGAACATTTATATAAATAATTTCCTATTTCTAATTCCCAGTAGGATCAGAGATCCTGTAAAGTCCCCCCCACCCCCCTCTCTATCTATCTATCTGTTTGTTCATTATATTTAAATCAGTGTATCCAGTGTATGGTCATGTGATCCAGAATGTACCAGGCCTCTAGCAACACAAGTAAGTATAAGAATGATAATGTCTGAGCAGCTACTGCAGTAAAACTTTATTATAATCATTACCTCAGTGCTTTATTACTCATGAAATTATGAATGGACCATTTCGGTCAAACGCACACACACACACACACACACACACACACACACACACACACACACACACACACTAAATGTACTCGATCAGACAAAATCTGTTTGGTGTCTGCAGTTCTCCATAGGCTTAATGTAACTAAGAATTAAAAAGATAAGTTGATATCCTCCATGTTAGTTGTGTATAAACTGCATGCCTACATTATGCCTACTGTCACGATATTAACGTAACGGAGGTTAGGACGGATGCAAGTGCGGATAAGAACTTTTAATAAAGAGAGGCAGCCAGACAAATCCAAATCATGAGACAATAACGTGGTCAAAAACAGACAATGGATCAGGCGTTCGGCAAAACAGGTATAAACAGGGCAAGGCAAGAATCGAGAACGAGAAACAAGATCAAAGAACATGAATCAAACTGAAGAACAGGGTACAAACGCTTGGTACGGTGATAACACGCAATACTTCGCAAAGAGTGAAAGCCTCGGAAGTCCTTTTAAACTGCGGTGTGATTGTGTGTGAGACTGGATGTAGGTGTGCATGATTAGAATGAATGAGTGTTCTGGGAATTGCAGTCCGTGGCGGCCATGTTTGCAGACCGCAGTGCAGGATGGGAAAGGTAGTCACTGGTTTGTTGTGACATGACACCTACGTTATCACAAACTCCCCTCACCTAACATCACTTGTTTCAGCTTGGTCAAGTGTGAGTCTGATCCTGGTGTGCGCTGATACCAAAATGTGTGCTCACGAAGGAAGCGATTCATCGTCACGATGGTGGTGATCTTTGTGGTGAAGATCTTTTGTCCATTTTTAGAGACGAGAGTGTGTCAGAAACTAAGTCAATACATCCGTCAATAAGTTCAATAAATCAGAAAGTCAAGAACTAATGAGAGTAAAACTACATATTTCATGTGGTATTTATTATTTACATAATATGCTCTCCATTTTCACCCCTGCTTTTTATGCATTTTCTCAGCCGTCATATCATGTTTTTTTGTTTGTTTGTTTGTTTGTTTTTTGCACATTCCTGTTGGTTCTTGACTTTTCAGACACCCTGTAGTTGGGGATGAATGCCTAGATGTTAAACCACACTTAGACATCAAGTTTATACAATGCTAAATCATTAGCTATCAATGTCCCTTACTTGCTAGCTAAATTAGCTTTGTAGGTCCAGCGCAGAACTAAACACGCATACATCAGACGACGATCAGAACGATAACGAACACTACATCTGTGGACAGAAATGTAAATGAAATCCAAGAACGGTGTATAACACAGTAATATTTCACTGTTAAGATCAATGCAAGTTTTGTATTTTGTCCACAGAGACGGAGAGACGGAGAGACGGAGAGAGGGAGGATAATTGCCATAAGGATTATGCAGGGACATCTTCCAGCAGCTCCTCATCTGTCAGAGTGAAAAGAACCGAGCATAGCTTTCCTTCTCTCTCTCTCTCTCTCTCTCAGACACAGACGCAGTAACACCTCATTTTCATTCATTTAAAACGCCTCATTTCCTTCCATTGCCATCACTACGTGCTTTCCATCATGTCCATATTATAACCCGTGTAATGAAAATAACCACACTGTGTGATATATTTTTACCCATGTTGCATCTTGTGTGTGTGTAATCTAATACTTTGCCCCAGGCTGAAGGTTGTAGAACACCGGTTTATAATGCGAAATTACATTTATAAGCCTAAAGGCACAGTTCTGTGCAGTTGAACAGCTGTCTATTCTTGTAACAGCATTAGCCCGAGGCCGACATGGCCAGCGTATTGGGTGGCTCTGGTACCTGCAACGATAACTCTGCTAATAGATTGTGGATGCATTGTGCCGAGTTGATCTTAGACCCAAAGCCACGTTTGTCAGTAACACAGGCTACACAAGCAAAATGTCAGATCGACTCAGATAAACCGTCTGCCTAAGGCCACTGGACTCAGTCTCCATGGGAACTGTTGTAAACAACATATTCACAGCTGACAAGGGGGTCTTTCAACCATTGGCGTTCTTTAATAGAGGAGTCTTTGCTCTGTTTGTCGATCAGAAAATGTTTCTCCACTTGCCACAGTCACTCTACAGACACTGGTGATGATTTTAGAAAGCATTTCAAGGTCCAGCTTTGCTTTAAGTTGTGAGCTGAGTAGCTACAGGCTAACAGTAAAAGTTAATTAGGTTTTCTTTATACGCTGACGGTTACTCAGAGTGAGTTTATCATATGCACATTCAAGGATTCAAGAAGATGGAGAGAAATAACTGACGCCATTTTTTTACTATGTCGCGATGTAGATATAGCTCCTTTAGCTACAGTGGAGCGCAGTGGGTTTGAACACCGTGGTAAAACTCTCCACAGAACATACACTATGCCATTGCAGCCATATTTTTTCCCAGACTGCGCAGGCCAACATGTACAAAACATGTCACAAAAAGGTAGCTGCTACACTGAAGTCTGCACTTTGCAGCCACATCTGATCTCTGGTCAAGCAGGATGATAGTTTATATAGTTTAATAGTTTGTGTTATATAGTTTATAGTAGTTCAATAGTTTGTGTTTCCTTCAATTATTTTAAAATAAGAATTAAATTAGATTAGAAAAAAAAAAATCCCAGCTTTAATAGTTGAGCATATCTACAGTACAAACCTTGTCAGGAAACTATGAGCGCAACCCCCCTCCCAAAAAAAGCAAAACAATCGTTCATTAATCGTAATCGAAGTAAAATGTTCACTTAATCGGGATTTTGATTGAAGGTCATCGTCCAGCCCTATTTTCAAGCCTCTATCATGGCTCGATTGGACCCCCTATTACTCAAGATACAAGGAGGACATTGATTAAGACATTTCTCTGTCCTAGTACCCAGGGGGTGAATGAACTTCCTCTAGATGTCTTTAAAGCAAACCTTCATACTAACTCGTCTCTAACAGTTAGAGTTTCAGCTTGAAGGTATTTTTAGATACCTCTGGATAAGGACGTTTGCAAATGCTGTAAATGTAAATGTGTAGTCAGGCAACCACAGAAGAAGAATGAGTAAGAATAAACAACCCCAGTGGTGCGAGAGGGCGCTAACCACTAAGCCACCATGCACCCTTTCTATCTAGATGTAGATCATATTAACAGTAGGATATATGACTGCTGGATATCCCTGGACAATCGTCCCCACATCAAAATTTGAGAAATCCACAATCACGACATCTAACAACCCACAACACTTTGATGTTGTTGTGGACATCCTGCCCTGATATCACTCACTGGGCATGTTGCTGAAACCAGGCTTATAGTGTATAATGAGGGAAATCTTGTCATCGGATGACTGCTCACACTCTCACAATGCACGACTCGGTCTCTTACTGCGATGGAGAAAATGTCATTATGATGTAGGTGCTCACGCTCACACTGCTGACCGACTGAAGATATAATGTCTGAAGAGAAGGGCAAGCAGGCAGAGCTCCTGCAGTTTTATTCTCTGAAACTTCAAAAGAAACGCAGAGGGCAAAAGGATGAAAATACAGATGATGCGTTTTCTCTCAGTGACTAGTCTTTTGTTGGATTTGTTTGTCCGAAGTTGTGAAACAAGCTGGTCACACAACACAGGAATCATGTTGAAAGCAAGGACAGGATTTTTCACTTCATTACTTTATTTTCATGATTTTTCACCTGATTTGCTTAGTTTCATAGGATTTTTCACCTGATTTCTTTATTTTCATAGGATTTTTTACTTCATGTCTTTATTTTCATAGCATTTTTCACCTGATTTCTTTATTTTCATAGGATTTTTTACTTCATTTCTTTATTTTCATAGGATTTTTCACCTGATTTCTTTATTTTCATAGGATTTTTCACCTGATTTGTTTAGGTTCATAGGATTTTTCACCTGATTTGTTTAGGTTCATAGGATCTTTCACTTCATTTCTTTATTTTCATGATTTTTCACCTGATTTGCTTAGTTTCATAGGATTTTTCACCTGATTTGTTTATTTTCAAAGGATTTTTCACCTGATTTGTTTATTTTCATAGGATTTTTTACTTCATTTCTTTATTTTCATAGGATTTTTTACTTCATTTCTTTATTTTCATAGGATTTTTCACCTGATTTCTTTATTTTCATAGGATCTTTCACTTCATTTCTTTATTTTCATGATTTTTCACCTGATTTGCTTAGTTTCATAGGATTTTTCACCTGATTTGTTTACTTTCATAGGATTTTTTACTTCATTTCTTTATTTTCATAGGATTTTTCACCTGATGTGCTTGCTTTCGTAGGATTTTTCACCTGATCTGTTTACTTTCATAGGATTTTTCCCTTGATTTGTTTATTTTCATACGATTTTTTTTCTGAGCTGCCGAGCAAGTCCGAATACTCGCTCTGATAGACATAGACGGACATAGAAAAGAAGAGATGCATGCTGCTGCTGCTGCTGCAAATGGTACAGAAGGAGGAGCAGATCTGGAAGGTTGGTAATGGAGAGGAGGAGAGTAGGATACTGTAACAAACTTTAAAGTCCGGCAAAGAGGAGGTGGGAACCGGATGAACGTAAACATAAACTTTAATAATAAACTCAAACATAAAATAAACCACGCAAACAGAACACAAAGTGCATGTGCGTGTATCTGTCTATCTCTCTGTCTGTGTGTCTGTCTGTCTCTTCCAAACGCTCCTTTATCTCTCTCTTTCCCACTGATTAGCCAAATCAGTGCCAGGTGTGCATCCTCACAGCTTGGCCACTCCCTCCTCCACATCACAGATAGGAAATCTAGTAGTGTGTTTAGTAGCGTTGGTTGGGATTATAAAGGTTTACGTGGGTGGAGAAGTGTGCCTGATAGGCTGTTGTGCGCTGTCGAGGGAGCCAATCAGCGCTCGGACAGAGTTTCATTCCTGAACTGGGCATTATATCATATTATATCCATAATTACTCTCAAAAAGTCAGTTGACAAAAAAATACCAATCAAACATTTACTGACACGTCAGATACATCCGCTAGACCGTCCATGGGCATGCTGTTGTATGTACAATAAATAAAAAACACGTTTTCTCGTTACGCACCAGTCCGCCACAGAGCCGTGAGGAAATTCAGTCCGTGGAAATAAAAAGAGGGAATTTCATACTAAACAGGCTGTAACTTTGTATTTAATGAAATAAATTCCAAATAAATGACCATCGGATGTCAACGTCGCACTCAGTTTCTGTTTAACCTACATACTTCCACCCGCCTTTTATCACTACCCCGTCCTTCTCCTCCTCCACGTCCACCTGCAACTATTTTGACCTTTGAAATTGACCTCTGAGTAGCCAAAACAAGCCACTCTGGCATTCTGTACTGCCATCACCCGAAATTCGTATCCTGTGGTTGTGTGTGTGAGTGTGTGTCAGGAAACAGTGTTAAAATACATTCTTATATTCAATATCAATTTTACATTAAAGAGCAGTAACGTCAAGCTATTTGTATTTTAAACATATTTATATAAATATATTTAAGTTTTTGAACAGCAGTGATTATGTTCAAAATGTTCAGAAAGACGCATTTGGGTGTAGTGTACACAACACAACACAACACACATTTCCATCCAGATATAATTCTGTGTTAGGGCTATATGTGGTCCAAAATGGACGTCCATCTTGGGATAAATTTGGACCAAATCAGACGGACTAAACAAAGCCCGATTTTCAACAACTATCTTTGGTCTACATAAACCAGATTTAGCTAAATAAACATCGTCGTTTATTTTCTATGTACGTACAAGGTGCAATTTTAAACAAGTAATAAAGTGACAGAGCTATAAGCAACGTTTTATTTGAGGTTTTCTAAGTTGTATGCAAATTAGCTATTGCATGCAAATTAGTTGTAGTAAAGCTAAAAATGCAAATGCTTGGCTCGGTTGATTCCTTGGACCGATCCTATGGCACATGTGGTGTAAGATTTCTTCAATAACCCTCTCAACTATAGTTCCTACCTGCAGTTTACTGTCTGATGCACAAAAATGGAAGGAAAAATTTAGAACTACGGTTACATCTTAAACTGTGTATAGAGACAGTGTGAAGAAAAATAAGGCTTAGGAAGGAAGTAGCAGAGCTCGTTAGTGCCTCTAGTGCGTATATATCGTTAGAATAGTTAGCTTTGCTAATCAGCCAGCGAAGCTTGTATGAAGCCTAGCATTTACATCAACCCATTTTCATACCGATTAGCGCGTTATTATTTCATGTGTTTGGCTACTTAACTTCAGAGGCTATATACAGCTACTATAATTACACACGGGAGCTAACGCAGAGCAGTGCACACCCGCACAAGACAAACTACAAGCGACACAAGCGTCTTGTCTCTTGCTAATGTGAACGTATGGCAAGCTGAATTTTTCAGCAGGGAATTGATTTTCATTCCAACTGCATTGCAGTGCTTATTTATTTATTTATTTATTTATTTATTTATTTATTTATCGAACTTTAGCATGAAGAAGGTCATGAAGGACATTTTGTAGACGAGATGAACTTTTGAATCTTTAGCATAGGATTAACTTCTTTATAAGACAAAAGCTCTATGTCCTGATTCTCATAGGACATGGTTCATTTCACTTCATTGTCTTGGAAGAATTTGACATGTGCTCTGTAAAGATGACAGGCTCATTTGTAATTTATTTGCAATTGAACACCTCTGACTCTTTCTCCCAGACGCACAGAATTACACTTAGGCATGCTTAGAATAATGTATAAATCAATTTAACAATCTATCCCAGTGATTTTACTTTTACTACCCAGACTGTGTACTCTCACTGCCCTACACATGACGAGCCTTTAATCCTCCATTTTACACAGCTCGCTTCCCCATTACTTGTGCTCGGCAGCTATAAAATCAATAAGAGTAGGCTCGATCCGTCCATAAAACAGACACAGAGAAATTACAACACTCTCTTTTGGCCTTTTCAATCTTTTTTTTTAAATTATCCGCTCTGGTGTAATAAACGCTCTGAGAGAGATAGGTGATCAGTCTCCATGGTGCTGATAATGACCGTGAGCTTCTTCAAGACGGATGATTACTGCAATCAGTGTTATAGACCTGACTAACTGCTCACTGACAGCTTCCAGAATAAGCACATCTGTGTCTAAGACAACACGGCAGAAGTGCTGCTCTTAAGCACTTATATACAGTATCTCACAAAAGTGAGTACACCCCTCACATTTTTGTAAATATTTGATGATATCTTTTCATGTGACAACACTGAAGAAATGACACTTTGCTACAATGTAAAGTAGTGAGTGTACAGCTTGTGTAACAGTGTAAATTTACTGTCCCCTCAAAATAACTCAACACACAGCCGTTAATGTCTAAACCACTGGCAACAAAAGTGAGTACACCCCTAAGTGAAAATGTCCAAATTGGGCCCAAAGTGTCAATATTTTGTGTGGCCACCATTATTTTCCAGCACTGCCTTAACCCTCTTGGGCATGGAGTTCACCAGAGCTTCACAGGTTGCCACTGGCGTCCTCTTCCACTCCTCCATGACGACATCACGGAGCTGGTGGATGTTAGAGACCTTGTGCTCCTCCACCTTCTGTTTGAGGATGCCCCACAAATGCTCACTAGGGTTTAGGTCTGGAGACATGCTTGGCCAGTCCATCACCTTCACCTTCAGCTTCTTTAGCAAGGCAGTGGTCGTCTTGGAGGTGTGTTTGGGGTCGTTATCATGCTGGAATACTGCATACTGGTCATGCTCTGCTTCAGTATGTCACAGTACATGTTGGCATTCATGGTTCCCTCAATGACCTGTAGCTCCCCAGTGCCGGCAGCACTCATGCAGCCCCAGACCATGACACTCCCACCACCATGCTTGACTGTAGGCAAGACACACTTGTCTTTGTACTCCTCACCTGGTTGCTGCCACACACGCTTGACAACATCTGAACCAAATAAGATTATCTTGGTCTCATCAGACCATAGGACATGGTTCCAGTAATCCATGTCCTTAGTCTGCTTGTCTTCAGCAAACTGTTTGCGGGCTTTCTTGTGCATCATCTTTAGAAGAGGCTTCCTTCTGGGACGACAGCCATGCAGACCAATTTGATGCAGTGTGCGGCGTATGGTCTGAGCACTGCCAGGCTGACCCCCGACCCCTTCAACCTCTGCAGCAATGCTGGCAGCACTCATACGTCTATTTCCCAAAGACAACCTCTGGATATGACGCTGAGCACGTGCACTCAACTTCTTTGGTCGACCATGGCAAGGCCTGTTCTGAGTGGAACCTGTCCGGTTAAACCACTGTATGGTCTTGGCCAGTGTGCTGCAGCTCAGTGTCAGGGTCTTGGCAATCTTCTTATAGCCTTGGCCATCTTTATGTAGAGCAACAATTCTTTTTTTCAGATCCTCAGAGAGTTCTTTGCCATGAGGTGCCATGTTGAACTTCCAGTGACCAGTATGAGGGAGTGTGAGAGCAATGACACCAAATTTAACACACCTGCTCCCCATTCACACCTGAGACCTTGTAACACTAACAAGTCACATGACACCGGGGAGGGAAAATGGCTAATTGGGCCCAATTTGGACATCTTCACTTAGGGGTGTACTCACTTTTGTTGCCAGCGGTTTAGACATTAATGGCTGTGTGTTGAGTTATTTTGAGGGGACAGCAAATTTACACTGTTACACAAGCTGTACACTCACTACTTTACATTGTAGCAAAGTGTCATTTCTTCAGTGTTGTCACATGAAAAGATATCATCAAATATTTACAAAAATGTTAGGGGTGTACTCACTTTTGTGAGATACTGTGTATGTATATATATATATAGAGAGAGAGAGAGAGAGAGAGAGAGAGAGAGAAAGCGAGAGAGAGACAGAGAGCGAGAGACAGAGAAAGATAGAGAAAGAGAGAGAGAGAGAGAGAGAGAGAGAGAACTAATTACAGTATAAAGTCAGGTCATCTGTAATAAAACAGGCTGCTTGTTGCTCTACCATTTGACTGCGTCTCAGAGGTCTTCCATACCCCCACCTCAGTCACGTGAGGAGTGTATACTGCCATGGAAATGATCTTATAATCTCATTATAGTGTCTTGCCATGGGAGCCAGTAATGTTGAGCAGTAATGCCGTTACACGAAAGTTAATTTCCCAGTTGAGAGGATGTAGAGCGGCCACCTTTTTAAATCAAGAAGGATGCAAGAACTTACATTAATTTATTGATCGAGCAGCACTGATAAACGATACACCATTTAATTTTCTTAACAAGCCTCTGGGGATAAACTGGACTGGAGATCAGAGGATCCGAGCATCAGTGCCTTTATGTGAGCGACTACAATTGGATGGAAATGTAAATGATAAATCTGCATATACAGTGAGGGAAAAAAGTATTTGATCCCCTGCTGATTTTGTATGTTTACCCACTGACAAAGAAATGATCAGTCTATAACTTTAATGGTAGATTTATTTGAACAGTGAGAGACAGAATAACAACAAAAAAATCCAGAAAAACGCACATCAAAAATGTTATAAATTGATTTGCATTTTAATGAGGGAAATAAGTATTTGACCCCTCTGCAAAACAAGACTTAGTACTTGGTTTAAAAACCCTTGTTGGCAATCATAGAGGTCAGACGTTTCTTGTAGTTGGCCACCAGGTTTGCACACATATCAGGAGGGATTTTGTCCCACTCCTCTTTGCAGATCTTCTCCAAATCATTAAGGTTTCGAGGCTGACGTTTGGCAACTCGAACCTTCAGCTCTCTCCACAGATTTTCTATGGGATTAAGGTCTGGAGACTGTCTAGGTCACTCCAGGACCTTAATGTGCTTCTTCTTGAGCCACTCCTTTGTTGCCTTGGCCATGTGTTTTGGGTCATTGTCATGCTGGAATATCCATCCACGACCCATTTTCAATGCCCTGTCTGAGGGAAGGAGGTTTTGACCCAAGATTTGACGGTACATGGCCCCGTCCATCGTCCCTTTGATGCGGTGAAGTTGTCCTGTCCCCTTAGCAGAAAAAAACCCCGAAGCATAATGTTTCCACCTCCATGTTTGACGGTGGGGATGGTGTTCCAGGGGTCATAGGCAGCATTCCTCCTCCTCCAAACACGGCGAGTTGAGTTGATGCCAAAGAGCTCCATTTTGGTCTCATCTGACCTCAACGCTTTCACCCAGTTGTCCTCAGAATCATTCAGATGTTCATTGGCAAACTTCAGACGGGCATGTATATGTGTTTTCTTGAGCAGCGGACCTTGCGCACGCTGCAGGATTTCAGTCCTTCATGGCGTAGTGTGTTACCAATTGTTTTCTTGGTGACTATGGTCCCAGCTGCCTTGAGATCATTGACAAGATCCTCCCGTGTAGTTCTGGGCTGATTCCTCACTGTTCTCATGATCAATGCAACTCCACGAGGTGAGATCTTGCATGGAGCCCCAGGCCGAGGGAGATTGACAGTTCTTTTGTGCTTCTTCCATTTGCGAATAATCGCACCAACTGTTGTCCCCTTCTCACCAAGCTGCTTGGCAATGGTCTTGTAGCCCATTCCAGACTTGTGTAGGTCTACAGTCTTGTCCCTGACATCCTTGGAGAGCTCTTTGGTCTTGGCCATGGTGGAGAGTTTGGAATATGACTGATTGATTGCTTCTGTGGACAGGTGTCTTTTATACAGGTAACAAACTGATATTAGGAGCACTCCCTTTAAGAGTGTGCTCCTAATCTCAGCTCGTTACCTGTATAAAAGACACCTGGGAGCCAGAAATCTTTCTGATTGAGAGGGGGTCAAATACTTTTTTCCCTCATTAAAATGCAAATTAATTTATAAAATTTTTGACATGCGTTTTTCTGGATTTTTTTGTTGTTATTCTGTCTCTCACTGTTCAAATACAACTACCATTAAAATTATAGACTGATCATTTCTTTGTCAGTGGGCAAACGTACAAAATCAGCAGGGGATCAAATACTTTTTTCCCTCACTGTACAGTGGATATAAAAAGTCTACACACCCCTGTTAAAATGGCAAGATAAACCGTGTCAGGACTTTTTCCACCCTCAATATGAAATTACAACAAATAAGAATTAAGTGAGAAACAATCTGAAACATTTTACCAAACACATTGACTCCCGTGTTCAGAAGTAATTATCATCCAGCTTTCATCAAATGAAATTATTCTGAAGAACCCCAAATAAAGCTCAGCAGTTTCTTTAGGATTTTCTTCACATCGTCTTGGTTTCATCTGAAATAATCATGCTGAAGCCATGATCCACAAAGAGCTTACAAAAGCATGCACGATATCTCACCTGTCAAAAGGACAGGGATATAATCAGGACAGGGATATAAAAGAATTTCCAAAACCTCACAAAAACTTGTTTTAGATCTGTAATGATTAAGCCAGAGGAGACAGTGGCAGGCAAAAACTCCCTGAGATGACATGAGGAAGAAACCTTGAGAGGAACCAGACTCGAAGGTGAACTCGTTGTCACCTGATGCGATTATAAATCACTGGATAAAGTCAAACAGTAGTAGGACAGTCTTTAAGATTACAGAAGCAGTCCTTAGGTACAAATCTACAGCATGACGGTGAGATTATTCCCTGAAGAAAATGATGAGATTTGGGAATAAACACATCTTTAAATTCTGACCGATTATAGTTATGCTGACCAATTCACGACCAAACGGTAACTGATACATTTCTGAGCGTCATCGATTCAGATCGCCCTCCAACTCTTAATTCTGGTTCAGAACAGTTTTTCTTTCTCAAGAGCTGCTCGTATACATTTACATCATTTAGCAGATGCTCTTATACAGGAGTGCTTTGTTGTGTCTGTCGTAAACCATCACGTCCTCATAGTAAAAAAATATATAGGCCAAAGAGGTCTGAGTATATAATGATACTGAGTCTTTATTAATCAAATATACATTACAGCGAAATTATTTTCTCTGCATATCCCAGCATGTCAGGAGGTTGGCATCAGAGTGCAGGGTCAGCCATGATAGAGCACCAGGTTAAGGGTCTTGCTCAAGGTCCCAAAGGTGGCAGCTTGGCAGTGCTGGGGCTTGAACCCCCAACCTTCTGATCAGTAACCTAGAGCCTTAACCACCAAACCACCACTGCCCCCGACTATATGGTTAAGCTCTTAGGGCTGTATTCAGAGTCCAATGAGGAACTTTCCAAAATCGTAATCATACCTCAGATGTAACTACAGACATTATCAGCTTGACCCAGGAGCAGTATTAAGTCACTATCTGACCGTTTGAAGTAACTTCTTAAAGTTCAGAAAAGGGTTTTTTTTTTTCTTCATATGGAGATAAGGGGAGATATGGATCAGAGGAGATGGCATCTCTTTCAGAGACATTTCATCATCAGGGCTGAATTTTTATATGGATATAGGCTGTGGCCTAGAAATTATTAAAAACCCCATCTCACACACGGCTCATTTTAATGATCTAAATGTGCCGGCCAGAATATAATCAACGTAAAGCAATTCTGAATACGAGGAACTTTCACTGTGTAAATGTTGACATATCTTGAGTGTGAGTTTCTGACTCTGCACACGGCCCGAAGAGTATAGGATGGCTTTATTTTTAAACCAAAATAATGAGAGCTGCAGAGTTTTTTACGAAGTAAGTCTTGACAATCCTAATGCACTGAGGGAATCTGCTCTCAGAGACCTTGTTGTGGTATTACCTGCCCAAGAAAATGTGACTTTGTGGTAGGATATCTAAAGTGAAACGATGTGACTAGCAAATGTCGATCTTCTGAATTTGTTCAGTGATTTTCTCGGAAATTTCCAGAACACACAATTAAGCTAGGTAGGTACAGTTGTGGTCATAAGTTTGCATACGCCTTACAGAATCTGCAAAATGTTAATTATTTTTAAAAAAAATAAGAGTGGTCATAAAAATAGAATTTTTTAGTACTGCCCTGAATAAGCTATTTCACATAACAGATGTAGCAATTTACACCGATCATCCTGCTCAAAAAGTTTACACCCCCCTGACTCTTAATGTATCGTGTTGCCTTCTTGAGCGTCAGTGAATGTTTGCACCTTTTGTGGTGTACAGTCGTGTACGAGTCCCTCGGTTGTCTCGGTGTGAAAAGACGAATCTGAACATCATATAGTCGCTGTTGGAAAGGAGTCAAATATGCAGAAGATGTTGGAAAAGTAAAGAATGTGCAGGACCCAGAGGATTTTTCTAAAGAACAGTGGGCAGTTTAACTGCTCGGGAAAAACAAGGGACTCGTGAACAACTCTCACAAAACATAAACACAGTCAATAATCATCCAGGTAACGACACACAGGATTAATAATCAAGCGTGTGTAAACTTTTAAACTGGTTCATTTGTGTAAATTCAGTTATTATTGTGTCTTGTGAACTATATGTAAACATCCCTTAAGTGCAATTTTTATGATCCCTCTTATTTCATTTTTTTTTTTTTTTAATAATTAACATTGTGTAGATTCTGTAAGGTGTATGTAAACTTATGACCTCAAGTGCTGTTTCACAGTAACGCCTCTGTTTTATTTGAAATCTCTTCGGATGGTTCGATTCACATCACCTTGTTTTCCATATCCATCCAATATGACACTGTGAAACACTCCTCAAAGCACACTATGTAATATTCAACACCCTGAGCCAAGACTGACTCATTCTCTTCCATTCATACAGCATTATTTAGTAGGCTGGTGCAAAAATACCATGACTGCATGTCTTCCAGCCCTCTTTATTTATAGTTGTGCAGATAATGAATGCTTGTTAATGGCCACTGATGTTCTGGTTTTTATCTGCCTTTCAGTTTTTCCCCCAGTCCGTTTAGCAGCTTGCCGACCACACACTGAGAATGACAATATAATCGCTGCTATTCCTTCAGAGGTATTCGATAGGCTGGTCTCACTGTTTCTGATGTATAAAAATAGGTGTTACATTCAGCCGGGTGTGGAGATGAGATGAGAGTAGGGGGATTTGGGGGTTTGCTTTGGGGATTTCTCTCTCAGTTCAGATCCAACACATGTAACAAGAACTCAAGATGATGGTTTTAAAAGAATATAATATAAATAGCACATAGTTCTATGTGGTAAATTTAGACACCAGCCTGCTAGACTACATCCGACCCCCCCCCCAAGCAATCATCTTTCCCAGTGAGATTTTACAGATATGGACAAATAAATGTGCCGTTGAGTCAGTAGATGAAAATATGAGTAGCTGTAAGCTACTCTGAAGACCAAATCCATTAGCTATCAGTCCTCGCATTCATTTCCTGTTCTTCTTCTTTCTTTTTTTTTTTCCTTTGGAAAACAAAGCTTCCATAATTGTATAATAGTGTGTAATCTGATTTCATGTTAATTCATGTTCAAACTTCCTAAAGTAAAATACATACTACTGTATGCATGTCATGTGAATGTTAATTAATTAAACTATAGATGGATTACTTTTGATCTCTGAGCAATAGGAGTGGATCAGTTTATTAGTTCTGACTAGGCGAAAAAATGGTAGTTAACGTGATATAATAAGAAATGGAGAGCTTGTTGGCGAAGGGAAATGAACAAGTATATGAATTCCTGGTGAGGGGATGACTTTATGTAGCTTTTTATAGTTTTTATCCTCTTCTAAAAAAAAAAAGCTCCTGTACTACACAGTACTTAATCCAAATATTAACAATTGTTATACTGATAAGCGGCGTGTATTGTGCGGCATGTGGTGAGTTTTTCCAAAAAGCTAGCACACTCATTATAGCATTGAGGTGCATCACACCACCATGAAGTGCTTTAAGTTTAATTATACTCAAGGATAGCCACAAAAAAAAAAAAAAATCAGATCGAAAATCAACATCGTGCCAACATCTTCCAAACTAGCATGCAATGTCGTCAAAGCATAAATTACACGTGTCGAGTATGCTATCAGGTAACATGAGCTAAGCTGACAAGATTTCTAAAAGGATATGTAATTCATAATCACATCAATAAAGGTTTATAATCTTTAGCTAATATAGTTAGCTAATGTGAGCTAATCTGGCAGGACTTCTAAGAGGATATTGGATTGATATTCATAAATGTTCATAATCTTTGCTGCTAAGATTCTCTAGTTAGCTAACTTGAGTCAACCTGACACAATGTCTAAGAAGATATTCAAAATGTGATAGGTTTTAATGCTAACAGTATCCAGTTAAACTAAAATAAACTGACCGAGCAGTATTGGTTCATTCATATTCAAATATGTTTATAATCTCATATGAATCTGCTAACACTAGTTAGCTAGCTAACATGAGTTAACCTGACAGGATTTCTCAAATATTCAACATGTTTATAATCTTTACAGTTAACACTAGTTAGGTAGCTAACATGAGTTAACCTGACAGGATTTCTCAAATATTCAACATGTTTATAATCTTTATTGCTAACACTAGTTAGGTAGCTAACATGAGTTAACCTGACAGGATTTTTAAAATATTCCACAAGTTTATAATATTTACAGCTAACACTAGTTAGCTAGCTAACATGAGTTAACCTGACAGGATTTATAAAATATTCCACGTTTATAATCTTTACAGCTAACACTAGTTAGGTAGCTAACATGAGTTAACCTGACAGGATTTTTAAAATATTCCACATGGTTATAATCTTTACTGCTAACACTAGTTAGCTAGCTAACATGAGTTAACCTGACAGGATTTTTAAAATATTCCACATGGTTATAATCTTTACTGCTAACACTAGTTAGCTAGCTAACATGAGTTAACCTGACAGGATTGATAAAATATTCCACGTTTATAATCTTTACAGCTAACACTAGTTAGGTAGCTAACATGAGTTAACCTGACAGGATTTTTAAAATATTTAACATGTTTATAATCTTTACTGCTAACACTAGTTAGCTAGCTAACATGAGTTAACCTGACAGGATTTCTCAAATATTCAACATGTTTATAATCTTTACAGCTAACACTAGTTAGCTAGCTAACATAAGTTAACCTGACAGGATTTTTAAAATATTCCACGTTTATAATCTTTACAGCTAACACTAGTTAGGTAGCAAACATGAGCTAACCTGACAGGATTTATAAAGGATGTTTAATTCATATTCGGGAATGTTCAAAGTCTTTACTGTTAACATTATCTAGTTAGCTAAGATGAGATGACAGGATTTCTGAGAAAGCATTATCTCTGTAAAAGCCCAACATAACCCTACTGGATGTCTACTGAAAAATGTTTAAAGGTCATGTGTTTGTGCTCATATATGGACTCAAAGACACGCTCACTGATCTGCAGATAGACCTGCCTCACTACATCAGTTTGGATTCATTTAGATTCATGCTAGTCTAAGGTTGTTGTTTTTTTTAAACCATCAGCGCAGCACATTCAAACACATTGGTGTAGAATGGGTTTTTATTTTTCGTCAGAAACACTCAGCTTCCTGTTCTCTAATGTGTGCTCTGTCAAGTCCTCAGTTCCAGAAATAAAAATAAACATAAGCTCGTAATTATTTGCCTCTTAAATCTCTTAATTCCAAAAGCACACACAACATTTCCTTCTCCCTGCACTGCGTAATATCCAAGCAGTAATGCTTTCTCGGCACACAGTGGCAGACCGAGATAGAACAGACCTCAGGAGATGTGATTAGCAGCTTCAGGACCGCAGTGCTGACGGGTAAAGGAAGAGAAGTGTGTGCGGGATGTATTCATGTGCCTCTGAGGCGGTGACATGATGCTGTTAGGGTGTATGGTACATGCAGTTGCAGCGTTTTCTCATTCCTGACCTGAGGCTCTACAGCTGCTGGTGGTGTTGTTTTAAAAACACAATGGGCATTACGATTATGCACTTTCCTCTGCAAATGGTGACTTTAGTATTATAAGGATCGTCCACATACTCATAACACTAAATTATAACACTAAAGTCACAAGATATTAATGATCATTGTTATTAGGCGGCATGGTGGTGCAGTGCATAGCATTGCCGGCTCAAAGGTCCTAGGTTCAATCCTGAATGATCTCCCTATGTCTGTATCTGTTCCTCCTGCTGCACAAAAATGCCAGTAGGGGGACTGGCTAAGATTTGCCTTGTGATGGTCTAGAGTCCCATCCAAAATGATTTTCCTGCTTCACTCCTGAGGTTGGCTCTGGATCAACCTGACCCTGACCTGTCTTTAGTACAGACCAGCCTTAGCTTCAAGAGAGAGAGGAAAAATAAAGTATGACGAGGGAACGACTCACCATTAGGTATTAGAACATAAGGGATAACAGGGACTTGTTAAACAGCAGTTAAACAGCATTAAATGTAGCTATAATTGGATAAAAATATGCCTCGCACCGCTGGGGCTGGGGGTTTGATTCCAGCCTCGGCCCTGTATGCATAGAGTTTGCATGTTCTCACCGTGCTTTGGGGGTTTCCTCTGGGTATTCTGGTTTCCTCTCTAGTCCAAAGACATGCGCTGTACAGAAGCAGTACAGAAAATGGATGGATGTTGTTCTTTAATTAATAAAAAAAAAACGTAATTCTTGGCAAATTGCTATAGGATACGAGAAACAAAACACTTGGGGTTGTGCTGTTTTAGGAAACAAATCCACTATGGCGTGGTAGCAGAAAGTCTGCTTCGTTTGGAGCTGTATCACATCATACCTTCATTTATCTGTATGTCTCTGAGGGTTTAATTCCTTACATAATATCTCAAAAATCAAATAAGCACAATTAATCGTTTTTATCACACGAACCCAACTCAAACAAACGCCACAATGTTAATTTCATTTATTTATTTAATAGGGTGTTAAATTCACGTAGGTCATCTTATTAAGTATTTCCTGTCCTGTCCTGTCCTGAAGTGGCATTCTGCATAATGTGGCTATGTTTAGGCAAATAAGAGTGTATTTTGCCAATGTTAAGAGTCTTAGGGGATTTAATGTTTTCACAGCATCGAATCTGAGAAAAATTTGTGCTGAAAATAGCCAAAACATAATGCATAATATCTAATACTTGTGAGCTGGGCCAAAGGAGACCCAGTTGTGTGTTCTTGTTAATACAATGCCTGAAGTAGGGACTAATCCAGTTTGAGTAACAGTGTTCTGGCAGATACGTATGAGTCACTGTGCCAAAATTAGTCACAAATTGACCATTTCTCCCAGTAGACACCCTGTACCACTGTGCAGCTGTGAGAGTTGATGTCCTGAGCGTTCTTCTCTTTGCGGCGTTCCTTATCTTCAGCCTGAATAACGCCGAAAAGCAAGTTAACGTCCCTTTTACATCAACAAGAGTAGTTCAAAACCTTTATAGTATTTTCCACTGTCTTTAGCTGATTCAGATACTAGAGCTTGGATGTTTTCTCTTTCACTGCGATTACATCAGTGCTCCGTTTGCTCATGATGTTGCTCCGTGTGCTCAATGGATTCACTGCCGAGGCAGGACTGTGTGTATGGCACAAATATTAAAAGATATGTAATAAATAAATAAATAAATAAATCTTTCATTATTCTGTTCTGTTTTAATTGCATGTGTGTAAATGTTCAGTTTGTTTACAAAAAAAAAAAAAAGGGAGAAAGACAAAGCTGTTATCTTGAGCCGAAGCTTGAAATTAAGCCAGCACTTTTAATGGTTGCCATAGAAATGTAATCTCATAATCCACCATTTCCGGTCCATTCTACTATTTAATTGAAGGCCTTGTGAAGAACAAAAAAATATTCATAAGGCACAGCTGCACACCATGTCTGAGTTAACTCCTTAAATTCCTGTCATATTTTTTTTTTGTTATTTATTGTAAAAAGTATTAGTGAGTAAATACAACAAATTTATTTTATTAATTACACTGAAACAGAAAGTAGTTATGAGAGTGTATACAAAATGTATGTCTTTAAAAGCTTTATCTTCTTTTAGTGCTTGTTTTAGATCATATTTATGCAGACATAAGAAAATTCTTTAAGTGTATCTACAGTATAATGTGTTCATTTAAGTCTATGGATAATTGTGTGTTAATTTAAACGTATGGATAGTTGTGTGTTAATTTAAACGTATGGATAATTGTGTGTTAATTTAAACGTATGGATAATTGTGTGTTAATTTAAACGTATGAATAA
>NC_071255.1:33542689-33557689 GCF_023375685.1 Ictalurus furcatus
TGTCTGAGGTTCAGTGTGTTTCATTTTTATTTAATGCCGATTATAAACCAATCATTTATTCAGCAGGCTGTTAAAACATCATGTTATTATCACAATATTTATTGAGAGACGACTTTTATTAAGAGCCCCAGACTAGAATTGGTCAATACAGAACTCAATGTTCCAGAGAGCCTTGTCCAAATCATTTATTTTTACATTTAAAAAAAAGAAAAAGAAAAAAACTCTTAACTCTTAGAAAAAGAAAAAAAAAAAAGCTCTCCTGTGATGGAATTCTGCACATGTGTTCATACATGGGATATGGATGGATGAATGAAAGGAAGGAAGAGAAGAGAAAAGTAAAAGAGAGGATGGTAGGTAGGAAGGAAGGAAGGAAGGAAGGAAGGAAAAGAAGATAAGAGAAGAAGAAGGAAGAAAGGAAAAGAAGAGAAAGAATGAAGGAAGAACAGAAGAGAATGAAAAGGAAGGAAGGAAGAACAGAAGAGAAGAGAAGGAAAAGGAAGGAAGGAAGGAAAAGAAGATAAAAGAAGAAGAAGGAAAAGAAGAGAAGAAGGAAAAGAAAGGGAGGAAGGAAGAAATGGAAAAAGAAGAGAAGTGAAGACAAGAGAAGAGAAGGAAAATGAAGGAAGGAAAAGAAGATAAGAGAAGAAGAAGGAAAAGAAGAGAAGAAGGAAAAGAAAGGAAGGAAGGAAGAGAGGGAAAAAGAGAAGAGAAGAAGTAGGAAAAGAAGAGAAGCAAAGGGAAGAGAAGAGAAGGAAAATGAAGGAAGGAACAGAAGATAAGAGAAGAAGGAAAAGAAGAGAATGAATGAAGAGTGAACTGAGGTAAAGAGTAGAGAAGAGAAGAGAAAAGAAGAAGGAAAATGAAGGAAGGAAGGAAAAAGGAGAAGGGGAGAAGAAAGAAAAGAAGAGAAGGATTGAAGGAGGAAGAGAAGAGAAAGGAAAGAGGAATTAGGGAAGTAAGACAGAAAAGGGAGGGAAGGAAGGAAAAGAAAAAGGAATTAATGAAGGAAGAAAGAAAAAGAAAGAAGCAGGAAGGGAGGAATTGAGCTCAGGGTGAGACTCGTGCTACAGCAGCCTAACATCAGAGCCAGAAGGTCTGAGGAACATCTCTGAACTGTCTGTACACCTACACGGATGGAACAGGAGCAGGAACAATCACTCAGGCCTGAAGCATGTGAACCAGCAGAACAACCAGCAGGCATGAGGACGGATACAACACTAACTAACTTGCTGAGGAAGTAGGCGAGGCCATGAATGACAATGAGAGTGGGAGATCACACAAGAGAGAGAGAGAGAGAGAGAGAGAGAGAGAGAGAGAGCGTTGCATTGCCTGTGGTCTGTAACACAGATTGATTCTTCTGGACAATATTGCATTAATATGATGGAGAAGGACACACACACACACACACACACACAGGCTCTGTTTCAGACAGATATGTGAACACTAAGGAGGTTGAGGTAAAGCATGTGCACTACACAGATTACTTTCAGAGGGAGACAGAAAAGAGAAACAAAAATACAAAATACAGGAGACAGAAATGTATTTTTAAATAGAGATGTGTCAATAACACTCTTTTCTTTTACCAACACTGATACTGAAACCTTGATCAACAATACCCATCTGATTGGATTTTTTTCATGTAAAAACCACTAAGTTTTAAAATGAGCTTTATATTGATTTTTTTTACACCTAAAAAAAAATAAAAGATTGGAACGGCAAGGCCAGTTCGTTTGTTTTTGTTGTAGACCGAAGACATGTGGGTTTGAGATTAAAAGACAGCTATGGGAAGAGTATTTAGAGTATTTCAGCTGTTATTTCCTGGTATTTATATGTAGACGTGTTAAACAACGTAGAACGTAGCACATTTTGTATCAGACCACCCAATTTGTATGCGAGCAAAAATATTGGAACATGTGACCGACAGGTGTTTCTTGTTGCCCAGGTGTGTCCTGTTAGATTGACTGTTTAAACAATGAATAGATCTCTTAGTTTTAGCCTTCAGTTTCACCTGTGAAGACTGCATTTGTTGTTAAAAAGGATAAACCGACATGTAGATCAGAGAGCTGTCTATGGGAGAAAAGCAAGCCATTTCGAAGCTGAGAAAAGAGGGAAGACCAATCAGAGGCATCGCACAAACACTGAGTAGAGCCAATATAACAATATGGAATGTCCTGAAAAAAAAAGAAAAGAAACCGCTGGTGTACTGAGCAACATATACTGAATTGGTCGGCCAAGGAAATCAACAACAGCTGATGACAGAAACATTGTAAGAGCTGTGAAGCAAAACCTAAAAACAACAGTCACCAACAACGTCCACAGGGCAGGGGTGAAGGTATCACAATCCACCGTTCGAAGAAGACCTCGAGAGATGTCAACGAGTCGCAGACATGCAACCAAATATTACGTGTTATTTACTTTCATTTACTTCAAGATTGATCTGTTCCTATACTTTTGCTCACCTAAAAATCGGTCGGTCTGATACCAAAGGTTCTATGTTTTATATTGTTTAACACATCTAGATGTAAACACCGGGAAATAAAAGCTGAAATCCTAAACTCTCGTCTCGTCTCCAGCTTTTGATCTCAAACCCAAATGTCTGTGGTGTACAGCACAAACAAATGAACTAGCCTTGCCGTTCCAATAGTTTCGGAGAGGACTGTAAATGTGTATGAATATTTTGGACTTATTCTAAAGGTACTACAGTAGACACAACAAATACGTTAGTGTCTCTACTGAATGTTTTACTATGTTTGATCCTTTTATAGATGACTGAAGGAAGGAAACGTGTTCATTCATACCGTCCACACAGAACTGTTTTAGGAGCTGGAACTAATGTCAGTTTTTATCAACAAACACATCGCGACACACGTCTTTTAAAGCTTTGTTTTTTAAATCCAAAACAACATTTCGGTCACGTTCAAGATCGCATGGATTAAATGCGTTTAAGAGACAGTATATTCAGGAAGTAACTAGTTATTAAACATTAAATGTTCATATTTTACAGATAATGTTAATTATTTCCATCCATTAAGCTGCTATACCGCTTAATCCTTTTCAGGGTCACGGGGAAACCTGGAGCCTATCCCAGGGAGCATCGGGCACAAGGCGGGGTACACCCTGGACAGGGTATGTTATTTATTTATAATAATGGATGGTTAAAAGATGATTTGATTAAATGTGCATTTGTGTTTGTTGCCTTAAGTCAGGGTTACAGGATGATTTTTCACTTTCTATCTTCTGGTGTTTTTGTATTTTAAGAGAGAGAGAGAAAGAGAGCGAGAGAGAGAGATGTATCTGAGATGTATCAGAGGCAATAAAATGTCAAACTGACAGATTCTGAAGCCTCAGTACCAATCCAGCTCTGTTTGAAGGACGTGCAAACATCAGTGATTCATCCTACGTGTCATCTAAGCCACATTAGACATCAGAGCATCATGATATTATGTTTCATAAATGTGTGGTGGCCTTTGAAAACCTATTGGATGTCGCTGGGGATGAATTTTAAGAAAGCATGTGTAAATATATTTGACCCAATTGAAATGCAACTATTTTTTTTTTTTAATTAACTTTCTAAAAAGGTCAGTCTTTTTTAAAGACGTTTGTCAAATGCCATGGCTGACATTTACCCCAGGAGATAAGAACAGAGAGACTGATGTGAATGATGCTGATGACTGAAGTGTTTACTCTTTTCCATCATAACCTTATAATCTCTGATAAAGTGTCACTAATGTCGTTTTTCCATAAAGTTCAGATTACAATTGTAGCAGTGGATTGGCTGTGCTAAAATCGCCCTCAGGTGTGAACGAGTGTGTGAAAGCTCATGCATCCCATCTTGGGTGTATTCCTACATTGAGCCCAGGATAAAGAGCTTACTGATGAGAAATAAATGAATGATTACCATAAATACTCTCAGAAATAAAGGTACAAACATGTCCTTTTGACTCCACTGTGTTGGTACCATCAAGGGTACTTTTGGACCTTTTTACCTAAGAAGGTGCATGTGCTGTGGCATGTCAAATGATGTATCTTCTATGGTTTTAAAAGGTAAATTAGTATTTATGTTTTCAGGTAAAGATACATTGTAGAGGTACAAAACATGTACCAACAGCAACAAGGAAAAGTACAGAGTAGTTGTCATGTAATGGAGTTGGAGACGGGTGCAAATGCCTTTTAAGCTTTTTATTAAAGAGAGGCATTATTAAAGTGGGGAAATCCGTGACAGAGTCCCCCCCCCAGGACACCAAAAAAGACTTCTCCAGGCAGTTCTGGCCCTCTGGGTAAATTGTCCAAACAGCCCCCCAGGTCCCGAGGCAGGTATTGTCCATAGAACAGCTGGTTCCCCGAGAAGCCAAGCAGCAAACATGAGGCTGGGGCAGGCTCACTCAGGTCGTGCAGGGCATGGTAGGTCGCACTGTTAGCATCTGGCATGAGCAGAGCTTAGTAGGTCATTTCGTCAAACTCTGGCTTGAACATGTCGTGGTAAGGCACGACTTTAGTCTTTGGCGTAAGCATGGCTTGGTAGGCCGTCGCCAGCCTCAAGTGTGAGCAGAGCTTGGTGGGCCATCTCATCGGCCTCTGGCAGGAACATGGATCGGGCAGATCATGCGCACCAAATACTCCAGCACTCGCGAGGGGAAATCTGTAACATTGGTGCCTTTATTTCGGAGAATGTCAATTTTGCAGGTAACGTAGCATTAACGCCCAGGCTTCTTTAACTAAAATGGTGATGGGGTAAACAATAAGAAATGGAAAAATGATCTGCTATGGTCACAGGTTTATCTATTTGTGTCATGAACACCGTGTGCTTTAGTTTTGCCGTGCGCCTTTGTTTTGGTTTTGATCCTGTCTCTGCCCCTGTCATGTTATTGGGCTCTCACCCATTGGTCTGTTATCTTCATATACAACATTCAAGATTATTTTATTGCTAGACAATGGTTCAACAATCAACAACAGACAATACACAGTAAAGGTCAGGATAAGACATGACAAATGGTGTAAGAAAAATGCATTAATACTGAATCATTGACTGCAAATTTAACAGATAGCGTATGTGCAAATGTTGCAATAGTACAGATACAGATGCTCTAAAATGAGTAGCAGCACACTATACATAATAATATACATTAATATTATCAGAATCAGCAGTGCAGGTCTAATAGTGTGATACAGTATATTCTGTGCAAATATTACAGCAGTTCAGATTGAGAGAACCAGGGAGTTGCACCAGACTCCCTGAGGCTGAAGAGCATTTTGCATCAAAAGTTGACCATGTGCAGGATTTTCCAGGCCACCTCATCTTTCTGTCCTTCCCAATATGTCCTCTTTTTTTGCTGCAGCCATTCAAAAGACATTTTGATGGAAGTCATCAGTGTGGATTTAAGTGGCAGTGCAGTAAAATAGTGACTTTCTGCTCCATGAGTACAAAGTGGAATTTATTTGAACCATCCCACTTCCTCTGAGGGAAAATCATTTTTATCTCACTCACCAGAAACACACAGAGTAGAAAAGAGAGTTTTGCCTGGGTCAGCCCAGCTGGAGCCGCAGAGATTAACACTGAAAAGCGAAGCTTAGAAAAAAGAGTACAGTTTGATGGTCTGGTGTGTTCCTTGCTGAGTCAAATGTTCAGCTCTTGCCCAAAGCAAAGCAGCTGTCCTGAGATAAGACCTGAGTCAAGGGCACAAAGACAAAATGCAGGATGTTATCAGTTGAACCCAAACTCATGATCTGTACCCTCAGTTCTGTGGTCATAATGTAGGTGTCATTCCTAACCATCCACACACTACATGCTATCTATCCATCCATCTTCAACCACTTACTCCTTTTCAGGGTCACAGGGAAACCTGGAGTCTATCCCAGGGAGCATGGGGCACAAGGCGGGGTACACCCTGGACAGGGTGCCAGTCCATCACAGGGCACACAATCAAACACACATTCATACACTACAGACACTTTAGACATGCCAATCAGCCTACCATGCATGTCTTTGGACTGGGGGAGGAAACCCCCGCAGCACGGGGAGAACATGCAAACTCCGCACACACACAGGAATCAAACCCCAACCCTGGAGGTGTGAGGCGAACGTGCTAACCACTAAGCCACCATGCGCCCCACATGCTATCTAATATGAGAGTAATATGAACACTAATTTCTGAAAATCTGTGATGATTTTGTGCATGTTATATATTTACATTTAATTTGGTTGACATTTCCATTTATGTACACCAGGGGCGTCCAGTCTTATGCATAAAGGGTCGGTGTGGGTGCAGGTTTTACTCCAACCAAGCAAAAGCCACACCTGATAGTCAATTTAAAAGCCAAGATCAACTGATTAAACAGGTGGAATTAGGTGTGGCTCCTGCTTGATTGGAATGAAAACCTGTTCCCACACCAGCCCATTGTGAATAAGACTGGACAACCCTGATGTTAACTAAGTCAGTTTTTAGATTAGGGGTGTCCAATCTTATCTGGAAAGGGCCGGTGTGGGTGCAGGTTTTCATTTCAAACAAGCAGAAGCTACACCTGAGTCTATTCAAAGCCAAAATCAACTGATCAATCAGGTGGAATCAAATGTAGCTCTTGCTTGATTGGAATGAAAACCTGCACCCATACCCACTCTTATCGGATAAGACTGGACACACCTGTTTTTGATACACCAACCATTAAAGTTGGTGGAGCAGTGGTGCAGTAGGTGGTGTTGGTTCCTCACAATTCCAGGGTACAGGTTTCAATCCTGAGCCACATGTCCACATCTGACTTCCTCCCACCGCCCTACTGATAAATCCAGCTTGGTCAGACCAGCTACAAGCTGCCAAAACACAGGCAGAGTTGGTCAAGCTCACAGAATAATAAAAAAAAAGGTCTCAGGTCCAGGGGGTAGTAATTAGGTTCCTCAAAAGAGCTGCATGGTTTACTCTCCATGATAGTTTGAGGAGTTCAACAATCTGGGATAGGCTTGGATTATAGCCCCTACTTCTCCTAATTGAAAAGCAGTTGAGGTGGTTTGGGCACCATACAAGAAGAACACCCCTTGCTTGGCTCCTGGTAGAGATGTACCACTGGACCCCAGGGCAGACCCTAGATCTACTAGAAAGGATGTATCTCAAGATCTCCCCAAGATGAGCTGGAATCTGTTGCGGGGTATCGAGAAGTCTAGGATGACCTTCTAGGCCTGTTGCCACTACAGCAATCATTATGAAAAGTGGAAAGAAAATGAATAGCATAAATGTCAATTAACAGATTTTAAATCATCTTACTTTTGAAATCTTAAGCATCTGACAGCATCCAGATCAGTGAGAACAGTGAGAGTGTCATGAATTGTAAACAAAATGAATCAAGAAATAGTGTCAGCAGTGTCCTGGTCCTACAGAAGCCAGCCTCTGATGACTCACAGCCCGGTGGCTTGGAGTGATTCATGGAGGAATACATGAAATCAATAAGACATGCTTTATGACTGTACTGGAGTCCATGCATGATGGCTCAAACAAACCGCATGTGACATGCAGGAAGCGTGTATCACTGCAAATGAAGTTATAAAACAAAAACTAAAGTTTGGGTGAAAGGGTGGGATCTTCTTGGGCCATGCACACGTCAGGTTTAAATCCAAATACAGATATACATATGGATATTTAGAGCACAAAACAACCACTAAAAAAAAATTCCTTCAACAACTCCTACTCAAAAGTCTTCTGTCTGGCACAAATCAGAAGCCGTCCAGAACTCCAGCCCAAGTTCTCAGAGTTCTCTGCACATTTACACTTCCACACTCACTCTTCATGACATTTACTTGAACTCGCCAATAATTGATTGGTTAAGCTCCAGATCCAAACCCACCAAATCAATATGATCTGCGAACAACTCAAATAATCAAACTCCAAAAGTAACTGGTAAGCCATCAAATCATCACCCCTGCAGCTTCTTTTGACAACTTCTTCCGTGCCATTCGGATGTCCCGGAGCTTGTGTTCTCTGAAATATAATGACAAATGTGTATCCACTGAGCAGATGATGAATAGTCATTTGCTACCCACTGCCACAGAACGTCTTGCAATTACTGAAAGCTTGAGTCGTGCCAGTTACTGAGCATCTGCAGAGTAAAACACAAGCTAATATGTCTAGCAGGGGATCGGAGACAATGCTATCTCGCTCATTAGTTCACTCTGGGGGCACGTAGCACTCATCTGCCACATGTCTTCGTAATAAACTTGTAGGAGAGTTTATTCTCTGGAACATTGCCTTGCCCCTGACTGTGGCAAACTAGTACACTGATTCATTTTTATATCCTCTAAAGGAAAAAAATCCCCAGAAAACCCATGAATTTTGATATATGATTCAGCAATGGAGACCATACGTTGTCACATCCTAAATAATATTTTATATCTGAAGTTTTTGAATAGAGTCAGTGTTACACAGTCTGCCAGATGTTAATGCCAGTGCTGTGTAATCTATATTATTACTGATCATATTTCCATTCTCATTTACTTCTAATGAGTCAACACATCAAGATTGCAAAGTGTTTAGACGATTTAGCACCTCATTAGCCAAGAGAGGGTGTTTGTTTTCTGCTGTTAACATTGTTAAAGAAAGTGCGATGACTCCAGGAGTCTACCTTTTTTTTTTTTAAATATACAATATAGCCTGACATTGTTTATTCATCCCATTGATATTATGTTAAATTAAAAAAGGGTTGTTCGTGAGGGATCTAAATCTACATCTGGATATCTGTAAAGTTGCTTTATGACAATGTCTATTGTTAAAAGCTCTAGGTAAATTTTATTTAACTGAACTGAATGGTTTGGAGTATTGGCTAAACCACCACATCAAATTATAAGAATGCACAGTTTCAGTAATTTTAATTTCTAATTTAAAAAAAATCAATAAATAGGGATATGGGAAAATCCTGAATGCAACCGTAAGAGACTGAAGATTTTCAGCAGCTTAAATACTTGTGAAGCTGTTGGAGGTGAAACTAGTTGAGTGTGAAGTTGAGTTTGTGTGGCAGTGTTCAGTGGGGGGAAATACGTATTGAACGCGTCAACATTTTTTTTGTCAACATCAGTATTAACTCAAGAAATTTGCAAATATAAAGAATTGACAACATTAAAGTCCATAAATGAAGTTATGTGTAATAAAGTGGAATGACACGGGAAAAAAGTATTGAACACGCTAAGAAAAAGCAGTTCTCCAAGGCAAGGTAAGGTAAGGAACCAGTTGAAATCTGTAAGTAATTATACCCCCTATCTGTGGAAATGAATATCAGCTGGGTTAGTAAATTGATGGTCTATAAAAAGGCTTTTCGTTACCAAGGTGTCACACAAGAAACATCTCATGATGGGTAAAAGCAAAGAGCTCTCCCAAGACCTTCACAACCTTATTGTTGTGAAACATATTGATGGAATCGGATACAGATGTATTTCAAAACTTCTGAATCCTCCAGTAAGCACCATTGGGGCCATTATCCGCAAGTGGAAGCAAGATCACTCCGTCATCAACCAGCCACGCAGAGGAGCTCATCGCAAGATTTCTGACCAGGGAGTCAAGCCTCCACTACTAAAGAAAAGGCATGTTGAAGCTGTTTAAAGTATGCTACAACTCATTTGGACAAGCCTATGAAATACTGGGAGAGTGTAGTCTGGTCAGACGAGAGCAAAATTGAACTTTTTGGCTGACATACTACACCATGTTTGGAGAAGAAATGGCACTGCATGTCACCCTTAAAACACTATACCAACAGTGAAGTTTGGAGGTGGAGGCATCATGGTGTGGGGCTGTTTTTCATCACATGGTACTGGCAGACTTCATATAACTGAAGGAATGATGAATGGAGCCCTTTACCAGGAGATTCCTGAGAAGAATCTGCTGCCATCCACCAGGATGATGAAGATGAGACGTGGGTGGACTTCCAGCAGGACAACGATCCAAAACATACAGCAAAGGAAACTCTCAATTGGTTTCAGAGAAAAAACATCAAGGTGTTAGAATGCTCCAGTCAATTACCTGACTCGAATCCAACTGAACAAGATTTAAAGACAATATGTTTAGAAGAACGGGCCAAAATCACACCTGAATACTGCGACCCATTCATTTCTTCATACAGGAAGCGTCTTGAAGCCGTCATGACAAACAAAGGCTTCTCCACTAAGTATTAAATACATTTCAGTTAGCGTGTTCAATACTTTTTTCCCGTGCCATTCTGCTTTATTGCACATAACTTCATTTATGGACTTTAATGTTTGGATTTCTTTATATGTGCGGATTTCTTCAGTTAATACCAAAGTCTGGTGAAAATTTCATGTGAACAACCTCATTGGAAATATATTTACTGAAAATTTTTGGATGCATTCAATATTTATTTCCCCCACTGTATATAAGTACATATGAGATGAAAAGAAAGAGAGAGAGAGAGAGAGAGAGAGAGAGAGAGAGAGAGAACTATTTTAGAAATAATGAGACAGCAATCCAAAATGAACTCAAATAGTTCAACTTTAATGAGCAGACAAATTTCTGATTGCAGGTATTACATTATATGACTCATAACACAGCTTCTCCATTATTCAAATGTCTTTCTGCGGTATTATTTTTGCAGTCACAAAATTATGTGTCAGGTGGTTTGTGGTGTATGGCTGGTAATATGTGCACATAACTCAAAAGACACAGCAGGAGAACCTCTGTCCTAGAGCCATGATTCTTCTTCCCTCTGCTCACTTTATTGATCCAGCATTGCTCCTTGTGCCATTTTAAAGACCTCAATATTGCGGGTTCTCGTGATTGCATTTGAGGTGGTGCAGAATGATAACAGATGCAATCGATTTTCAAAAAAACAAACAAACAAGCAAACAAAAAAAAAAAGCCCTCTTTTAGAGTACATCCTGTCGAGTGTGTGTTTTGCAAAGACTAATCTGGACGAACCATTCTGTCACATGTGCAGCTTGAAGAAAACCGTGAATTTCTTTCATGCTTCAGGCTTTTTAAAAGGTTTGTATCGGTCACATGGAGTTATGTGGTTGAGCGTTATGAGACAACAGGGGTTTCGTTGGGATTTAGATGATAGAGGAGGTCTACTTCGTTTGTAGCTACCATAAATATGCAGGCAGTACCGTTTAATTATTAATGTTTTTAATGGTATTGTATTTAAATGTTATTTAATGGTATCTCAACATTGACATCATTAAAAAATATAATGACACTTTTAAAAATATGTTTATGGCTGAATTTACCACAGTTAGATTGCTTGCACTGTTCCTACTCAACTGTGCACATGCTTCTGATGATGCTCCCCTGCAGAAGTCTGCGCATAAAATGTGTATAAAATGTTAGTTCATTGGAGTAGCTGACAAATGATTGCAGTGCAGTTTGGCACACAGCCATAGGTACACTTGACACTCATACTGTAACAGCATTCTGGGGGGTTTCCCCCCTTTGGCCCAAACAGGAGCACATGTCAAAACATAGACAGTCCTGCTGACAATTCTGTCTCAACCATAAATAATGCTAGCTACTGTAGCTACATCAGCTGTGAGATTATCAAGCCATGTTAACTGTTCAACACCTCTGACAATCACTCATTAAGTGGTTCTGTTCCCTGGCTAGCTAATGCTAACCAGGCAGTGTCATATCATGGCAAACTCATGACTCCATTTCCCAGAATGCACCACAAACGACAAACATGGCCAACAACTACAACTCCCAAAACTACACACAGACACGCACATTCTCCCGAGGACTAATCAGAGACACCTGTTCCCAATTACACTCACAATCCCACCAGACATAAAAGAGACTCTCATACACAATGTCTTTATGAAGTATATGCGCAGTTGATCTTTTCTCAGATGATCTTTTCTCTAAGCCTTAATCTAGTGTTTGTTAGCATGGTTTTTGACTTTGTTTACTCCTTTAACCTTGAGTTCTGCCTTACCTGCTCTAGCCTGTTTGCCTGATCACCTGTTCGCCTGACCACTGCCTGTCTTCCTTTGTCTTTTGCCTTACCCTCTGGATATTATAATCTTCATTAAAGCTCTTAACTGCACTTGCATCTGTCCTATCCTCCATTACGTGACAGGCAGCAGCAATACTGTATGTATAGCTCATGGGGTATTTTATGTGTAGCTCATGGGGTAAATTAGAAGGAACATTGGTGGCAAGATTTTAAGTTTTCAGTTTTCTTCGTCAATGCTGGTATCAGATTAATATGGAAATACTGATGTGTCGGAAACACCAACCGGAATACAACTCTTCACAAATGTATCAATTCATCTAAATTTATATCCTGTTACACCCCACGATGTGCGGAGTTTAGTCCGGGCCTTCCTACTCTGCTTCAGGTGCTGCTCCATCGGCCTTGTGTTGCCGCTTCCTTCCCAAGATGACGTCATAATCGTGCGACAGAATTTAGTTGTGATGACAGCCGGAACCTTGCAGCGCGCGCTTGTCGATGCTCACCTGACTCGCTTGCTTAGTCCGACCTGTATTTTGCTGTGTTTGAACTGTACCTATCCTCACTTCGAGCTTGATCTGTCCCTTGGTTTTTGTCTGTGGTGCTCCCACCACCATGCTTCACTGTAGAGAATGGGTTCTCAGGGTGAGGAGCAGTGTTGGGCTTCCACCAATATTTCATCACTGGAACATGCTTCACTCTTTTCTTGGTATAACATTAAAACGATTCTGTCATAAGCAGTCAGTCATGAGGTTGATCTTGAAGAGTAATTATGAGATATTGGACATTAAACCAATATTAGGTTGAGTTCCAATAATCAACTTTATGTGTTGAACCTATGTTTGACCAAAATGCCAGACAGAGCTATTTAATAGTAATGTCAGGACCAAAATGCAGTATGTTTAGAGCAAAGACTAGCTTTGTAGCTCTAGCACAAATCAAAAGAAGTAATCTTTTGGACATTAAACATGACTAACTGACTAACTACATTAAGCATAATTGGAACGCTTACCAATAGTTATTTTTTTTACTAAAAATTTCCTTCAGCTGAAGAAATCACAGGACGATTTCCTCAGTGAAATCACAGAATGAAGACAAAGAAATATGGAACATAACAATGTGTAATAAATACCTTGCACATTCATTAATTAATCAGCAATTATGAATGCCAAAACCATCTTCAGTATTCCACACCTGCTGTTCTGATGTACTTTAGCCCTGATTCCTGCCCAATCTCTGCCATAAACATCATCTAGCACATTAAGATTTCGATGATAAGACCTCCACGGGTGATTATAACCCTGTTCGTGCGTGATCAGAGTTAAATTCATTATATAAAGGTTTTATTTCTCAACTTTAAAAACATTATGTTCTCTGCCAGCTGTGAGCCTAGTGTATGATCGGAGCGTTATGGGGTTTCTACTGCGGCTGAGATCTTTACAGTATGGAACTGCAGGTTTTGAGTTGCATGTCCTTGCTCTTTTCACGTGTAACCGGTCGCTTAAAGCAACCTCGGGTTTTATTGATCACAGTGACCTTAATATTCATTTTGAAACAGGTTTATATCTCAAACTTATTCTTTAAAACACACAATACTGGATTTAAACTTTAAGTTCGACCTTGAAGGATTTTATAGCTCTGATCTGTTCTTTAAAGTGCATATTTTAATGAAGTATATTTATTTATGTATATTTTTTTCTACCATCATCAGGCACTTTATTAGGAACACCTGTAGATCGGTTCATTCATGACGTACATAAAGCACAATGCATAAAAATACGAAAAATATCCAGTAAGCGTGGGTGCACGGTGGCTTAGTGGTTAGCGTGTTCTCCAGGGTCGGGGGTTCGATTCCCACCGTGGCCCTGTGTATGTGGAGTTTGCATGTTCTGCCCGTGCTGCGGGGGTTTCCTCCGGGTACTCTGGTTTCCTCCCCCAGTCCAAAGACATGCATGGTAGCTGATCGGCGTGTCCAAAGTGTCCGTAGTGTATGAATGGGTGTGTGAGTATGTATGTGATTGTGCCCTGCAATGGATTGGCACCCTGTCCAGGGTGTACCCCGCCTTGTGCCCGATGCTTCCTGGGATAGACTCCAGGTTCCCCGTGACCCTGTAGGATTAGCGGAATAGAAAGTGGATGGATGGATGAATGGATGCAGTGAGCGTCAGTTCTGCGGGCGGAAACACCTTGATGATGAAAAAGGTTGAAGATTAGACAAAAAACAGTCGACGATTGTCCAATCTTGAACTGTCCTGTTTCGGTGAGGCTCTTCCCATGTTGCTGACAGGAGAGGAACACGATGTGGTCTTCTGCTGTTGTAGCTCGTCCTCCTCGACGGTCGATGTGTTCTGAGATGCTTTTCTGATCACCACGGTTGTAAAGAGCGGTTATATCAGAGAGTTACTCTCGACTTCCTGTCAGCTCAAAACCGCTCTGGCCATTCTCCTCTAAAATACTGAGAGGTGAGCTTTCTCCAGGTTGGTGGGATTAGAAGAACATTGTCTCACTCAGACCCTGATTTACTGAGACCTCAGATAAACAATACGAATTTGCGAGCGTGCAATCGGATAAACTGTGTGCGCAGTTAGTGAGAGTCTTGTGGGTGATTAATGAAGAAGAAGTGCATGAGTCACTGTTACTATTGCACTCTTGTTCACATACTCCAGTGTGTACGGTTAGACACGCTACTAAACAGACGAAATGCATTACTGAAGAATTATGAGGCACATCATGTGCAGTTTTTCCTATATGTTTTGAAGACTTTAATATTAAGATGGGTCTATACATACTATGTTATGTTATGTTAACTTATTATTGTTTAACTCCTAGTATGTGTATATTTTAACGTGTGCTTTCTTCTGTTTGATATGGTTTGAAAACATGGTCTGTCACGTGACTTCACTTGTCGACATTAATCACGTGACCATATCATAGGTTCATACTGATCATGTGACTACTTGTTAACATCTAGAAGAAACAGCCCAAGAGCAGCCATTTTGAAGAGCACCAGAAGGAGATATGTTTCTACACCTGAGCGGTACTCCTATGCAAACAGTTTTTGATTGAGAC